>NW_024070208.1:21176977-21342333 GCF_014754425.2 Oryx dammah
AATGAATCACCTTCACCTTTGCATCAGGTGGCCAAAGTATTGGCGCTTCAGCTTTAGCATCAGTCCTTCCAATGAATATTTAGGACTGATTTCCTTTAGGATTGACTGGTTTGATCTCCTTGCAGTCCAAGGGACTCTCAAGAGTCTTCTTCAACACCACAGTTCAAAAGCATCAATTCTTTGCTCTCACATCCATACATAACTACTGGAAAATTTGCGGCTCACATCATCCTAAACTGAGGGAACTGTCTTGAATTAATTCATTCTTTCTATGTATAATTTCTTTTATAAATGTGAATGGAGAATAAATGTCTACAAATGGAATTTCTGAGCTATATATTCAATATCTTGTAATAACCTATAATGGAAATGAATTTGGAAAAGAATATATATGTGTATAACAGAATCACTTTGCTATACACCTGAAACATTGTAAATCAACTATTGAAAAGTGTGTGTGTTAATCGATCAGTTGTGTCTGACTCTTTGGGACCTCATGGACTGTAGCCTGCCAGGCTCCTCTGTCCATGGGAGTCTCCAGGCAAGAATACTGGAGTGGGTTGCCATTCCCTTCTCTAGGGAATCTTCCTGACCCAGGGATTGAACCCTGTTCTCCTGCATTGCAAGCAGATTCTTTACCATCTGAGTCACCAATCAACATATTTCAATTAAAAAAAAAGAAAAACAATTCTCCTTGTAACTTGGGAGTGTTATGTCCAGTTTTTTTGTTCTAACTGTGGGTAGTTTTAAAATTTGTAAGGATCATTGGAACAGTATCTGTGGATTCTCTTAAACCATATGCTTCAGCACATTCTTTCCTTCCTTCCTTCCTTCCTCTCACCCATGAATTTTGTTGAAATAATTAGAGATGTTTGTCCACACTTTTTTTTTTAAAATAATTTGCTCCTTCAGAATCCTTGTTGATTATTTCTCTCATGATGTCAACAATTAGCATACATAATTTAGACCACTCTAGTTTCATTAGTTTTACTGCTCACTGCTACTTCTTTCATGCTTCTGTATGCCTGCACTTAAGATTTCTATACTCCCTTAAGATTGTTTTTTTTCCCTGAAAAGATATGTGGAAAGTATATTTTTGAGTCCTTTTATGTCTATTAATAGCTTTCTTGTGCTTTATAATTACTGATAGGTATAATATTATAATTTAATAATAAAATAAAGTAATTATTTTCATAATAATTAAAAATTTCAAATTCTTAGACCACAGTCTTTTTCCTTCTAAGTTCTGGAACTCTTACTCCTTTGTCTTTCACAGCCAGTATGGCAGCTGAGAAGTCCGATGTCCATCTCATTCATATTCCTTTTTTAGTTTTTATTTTATTTGGTGTTTAGTGGTTTGTTTGTTTGTTTGGGGCTGCACCTTGCAGTATGCAGGAATCTTAGTTTCCCAACCAGAGATCAAACACATGCCCACCCATGGCAGTGAAAGCAGAGAGTCCTAACCACTCATCTGCCAGGGAAGTGCCCCTTTTGTATTTTTATCTTGTTTTTTGTTTTTTTTTTTAATTAATTTTCCCCTCTTTTTTATTTTTTTAAAATCTTGGTGGAGGTTCAGATTTTATTGAGTTTTTCTCCTCCTGACATTCAGAAATTTGGGGAATGTGTGGATCTTTTATGATTAATCCTGTCAAGTTCTGAGTAGATCATTTTAGTCTGAAAAACTCTTTTGTAAGTTGTCTCTTTCTCCCATAATTTAGTTAATTACTGCTTCTCCTTTACTTGTGATTTTCCCTCTCTGTTTTATTTTCCCTTTCTGAAATGCCTGTAATACACGTATTGGGTCTGTGTGGAGGTACTGTCTTTTCAGTGATAGTTTCTGCCTGGTCACGGTTTTCCTGTGAGTTCTGGGAGCTTTCACTGAGCAGGTCTTCACAGGCTCCAGCATGGTTTTCTGTGGTAGCCAGTCTGCATTTCAGTGCCTCTGTTCTTCTGGCTACCAGTTTCACTTTTACCTTCAAATACTAGTTTCTAATTCTTTTTTCATTTGCCTTTCATTGTATTAGAGATTCAGTGTTTTGAATCTCCCTGAGAACGTAAATTTCAAAATTTGTAAAGTTGTCTTGTTTCTTGCCTTTACGCTAACTGTTCAGAATGTCCCCACCTCTCTTAGCTTCTCTGCTCATCTGCCAAGTGAGGTCTAGTTTATTCCGTGTTGGTAACTGAAATCTGCTTTGTCAGAGACTGTGGGTCATTGTTCAGTTCTTTTCATTACCAGCAAAAAATAGGGGGAAAAGTTAGATGCTTGTAACTTCTCAGCAGCAGCTCAGAGTCCTGATAGCCTGTGTGGGGTAAGGCTGGAGCTGTGGGCAGAGGGACGCAGCTGCAGGGCAGAGCCCTGCTTTGTTGCGGAACAGTCTTCCTTTTGTGTTGCTTTGGCAGCTCTGAGCCTACTGGGGTAGTTTCCCTTCCCCTGAGTAGCTGCCTGGTCTGGCACCCAGGCAGAAGCTCCAGGGTGGCTCTTTGTCCAGCGCTGGTCTTGCCCACCTCTACGCCAGGAGCTGTCCACCGGCTGTAAGAGGGGAGCTGGTGGACTTGGCCCCTCTGTGTGTGCATGGAGTGATTAAGAGTTTAAGCCTGAGTTTTACAGCCATTGTATTCCAGTCTCTGGCCTCGCTGCTTTGTTGTTGTTCAGTTGCTAAGTCAGTGTCCAGTTCTTTGCGACCCCATGCCAGGCTCCTCTGTCTATGGGTTTTCCAGGCTAGAATACCAGAGTGGGTTGCCATTTCCTTCTCCAGGGGACCTTCCCCACCCGGGGATTGAACCCATGTACCCAGTACAAAATAAAAAGGTGTTTTGTTTTTTTTTAATGATCCACATTAAAAAAAAAAAGAATGAAAACCCTCTCTGTGGGCTGGACCCCTCTTTCTGTTTCTGATACTGATCTTGTTCTGTGATAAGCACTCTACGTGCTTTTCAAAATGAAGGAAATGTAATACTTTGGCTTCATAATGAACAAAGATATTTAAAATATCATGGATGCAGGTAAGGGTCAATTAAAGTTTTGTAAATCTACAATACCTTTTAGCATCATCAGAGAGGAAAAGGCTGATGTTTCTCACGTGTTCAGCACCGAAAAAATAACTTTAGAGCAAGGAGGACTTTTTTTCCTAAAATGTTTATGTACTGATCAACACAATCAAATGTGTTACGTTTGGATTAAGTGGGTTTCATCCACACGAAAAAAGCAGAGTTGGAGGAGACGGTAGGGAAATATACATAGTTGCCCCGACAGGAAGCCCTAATCCTTTTGAATGGCATAAGAAGAGTTGAGAGATAAATTATGAAGAGATCATCATTTTCCATGCCAGCCTGTAAGAACAGCAGCTTTGTGTAACAGGGAATTTCACAGAGCAGCATGTTTTTTTGTCTGCTGTACCTCTAAGCGTATTAGATGTATCAGATCCAGACCTAAGTGATGCCCTGTACAAGGTGCTATAAATGCCTGTCCGCCGTTTTCTTGGGTTCCTGTCTTCTATTGTTGTCTAAATCTTGAAAAGGTCACCAGGTTCATTTCTTCTGCTGCCCTCATAGTCTGTTTTATTTCTCTTTCTGAGTGGTCAGATGACTTCAGGAATAGTGTGGTGGGTAAGTGAAAAGTGTTAATCGCTCAGTAGTGTCCGTTGGGACCGCCATGGACTATAGCCCGCCAGGCTCCTGTGTCCATGGAATTCTCCAGGCAAAAATACTTTGGAGTGAGACTGCCTGGGGTTTAACTCTTGGCTTGTTCCCTCCAAAGGGAAACACAGTTCCTCATATCTGAAATGGAAACAAAAATAGGACCCCCTCTGAGTGTTTGTGAGGATTAAGAAGTGAAGGGGGACTTCCCTGGTGGTCCAATGGTTAAGACTCTGAGCTTCCACTGAAAAGGGCTCAGATTTGATCCCTGGTCAGGAAACTAGGATCCTGCATGCCGTGAGGTGTGTCCAAAACAAAAATAAAAAATACAGAGTGATAAAAAAATAAGTCTCTAGTAATATCTGCCTCTTTTTGAAAAAAAAAAAAAACAAAAACAAAAGAAGTGAAGGATGCAAGTCACAATGTGTCTTCCATAACAGATGCTCAGGGTGTTGGTATCTTAGTTCGGGAGAGAGAAAGATGGTGTCCCTGGTGTTTCTTAAGAGTACTAACCCCATTCATGAGTGCACCACCTGCATGGCCTAATTACCTCCCACCTCCTAACTCCATCACAGTGAAGGTGAGGATTTCAGTGTATGAATTTGGAGGGAATCCACTTATTCGGAGGAATCTGTTGGGCTGCAGTCCTTGGGGTCGCAGAGTTGGACATGACTGAGCACACACATGCATTTAATTCTGAATCTTTATTATTATCCCTTCTACTACTTTTAGCTACCTGTCTCAGATGGTGAAGAATCTGCCTGCAGGGCAGGAGACCCTGGTTTGATTTCTGATTCGGGAAGATCCCCTGGAGGAGGGCATGGCAACCCACTCCAGTGTTCTTGCCGGGAGAATCCCATGAACAGAGGAGTCTGGTGGTCTGCAGTCCATGGGGTGGAAAAGAGTTGGACGTGACTGAGCGACTAACATTCACTTTGACTTTCACACTTTAAACTTCTGGAGAGAGAGACAGAAACTTTACCATAACCATACCACTGCTCTCCATTTCTCTGCTAGCATCCCCATATCTGGGCAGTGCCAGAATGGAACTCTCTTCTCAGACTCTGAAAGTTTCCTTGTACATTTTAATCTGGCTTACTCTTAATGGAAAGAATTCTCAGCAGAAGTTTCTCCTTCTTTTCTGCAAAGTGCTGGATGCCCACCTTTGTTTCTATCAAGGAGCCTGACAATTGTCTGTTGGGTAGTTGTTGATATTTCTTGAAAGAGTTTGGCTTTTGCTGGGTTTTGCTCATGTTCAGGTCCATGGATCGGTTAGCCTCAGCTGTCTTCACATTCACATTCATGCATGCACATTTCCACTCACATACTCTGACTTATAAGCATGTTTTAGACCGAAAAATTCCCTTTTTTATGATTATCCTTTGTTATCTGAGATAACATCTGGCCATCATCAACTGGTTATTATCAAAACAGACCTGTAGGGCATAAGCAGTAAAACTTGGAAAGTGACATTCCCAGAAGAGAGGGGCGAAGAGCTAAGTGACCTTGACCCATTTAGGCAGGATGGAATACAGCCAGTTCTTCGGCTTTGTGTTCTGTCTTCTTAATTACAGACAGCAAAATCATTGCAGCAGTTACCCAGGGTCAGTTAATTGAAAGGACTCACTAAGTATACTTACTTAAGGCTTTGATGGATAGAGTACAGCAGGAGAAAGAAAACACAGGTAAACATCAGGGAAGTTTGGAACATTCCAGGGCCTTTCTTTGCACGGAATACTTTTGTTTTTGGATCATGAGCCTTTAAGATCACATGAGGTAACTTGGTCTAGACAAATAGATCAATGGAACAAACAGGATAGAGTCCAGAAAGAGACCCACACACATACATGGCTAATTGAGCTAATTGATTTTTAACAAAGGAGCAAAGGCAGTTCGATGGAGGAAGGATTCTTTTTTCAGGAAAAGGTGCTGGAACAGTTGATACCCGCATACTAAAAAAAAGAAACTTTCCATGCCTCATACACATACAAAAATGAACACAAAATGGATTATAGACTTCAGTGTCAAACCTAAAGCTGTAACTCTTCTAGCACAAAATCTTTGTGACCAGAATCTGCATTTTACAAAACCGCCAGGTTATTTTTATGCACATTAAAATTTGAAAAGGACTGCCTTATAAAGTTGGAGAAGGCAATGGCACCCCACTCCAGTACTCTTGCCTGGAAAATTCCATGGACGGAGGAGCCTGGTAGGCTGCAGTCCATGAGGTCGCTGAGAGGGTCGGACACTACGGAGCGACTTCACTTTCACACATTGGAGAAGGAAATGGCAACCCACTCCAGTGTTGTTGCTTGGAGAATCCCAGGGACGGGGGAGCCTGGTGGGCTGCCGTCTATGGGGTCGCACAGAGTCGGACACGACTGATGCGACTTAGCAGCAGCAGCAGCCTTATAAAGTGCAATGTAAAGATGAGTACTAGTTGTACAGGTGGAGGAGGGTAGGGGAGAAAGACATGCTTCAGCAGAGGGTCAGCACCCTCAAGGGCGTGAAGATCTGATGAATGAGGTCAGTTTCATTGAATGAGTTCACTTGAGAGTTTTCACCAGAGTGCAGTGAAAGTTTTTTTTAAAAGGACTATATAATGTGCTTTTTGTATCTACAATTAAATTTATTCAGATTTTAGAATTCTAAGATCATGCTCTTTTTGTAAAATGAAAGCACTCGCAAAATGTAGATTTTACTTTTGTTTGAGATGTTTTTTTCTTGGCAAAATAGAAACCTGGTAAGCCTGTATTTAATTCACCACCCTTTCAGGTTAGTGACTTAAAGGACTAAGAACAGTTTGGTGTAGGGTATTGGACAGATGAGGGTCAGATCCCGGAAGACCTGTTAGACCATAGAACTGGACTTGATCCCCACATCTTTGAAGGTTGTGACGTAATTGGGTTTGCATTTTAGAAAGTTGACTTCAGTGCCCGGTTGAAGGGATTAGAGAAGGGGGAAACAGGAGGAGACCAGGGAGGAGTTTCTCGAGGGTATCAGTGCAAGTGCGACCAAGCCGACATTATAGATAGTATAGAGACAACGGGTGTTAGTTACATTAAGGAGATAGGATTGACAGGGTTTAGCAGTGTATTGGATGGAAGAGCAGTGTAGACAGCAGAGAGAAGACTGTAGTTCCACTAAGGAAAATTGGCAGGAATTAGCAGCCGACTGGATGGAAGAGGTAACTTTACATAATTTAAATTATTCTCTGACTTTAAATTTTGGCCAATTTAGTATACTAAGTAAGTGCAAGTCAGTGCAGTTCTCCAAACTCTTATATGGATTGATTTAAATGACTCTAGTGTAGAGTGATTGAGCATCTGTGCAGTGTAGTCCCTCAAAGACAAAGAGAAACTCATTAAAATGAGATCAGAGAGTTAATCCATCTTCACACTTAAGTACTCATTCATGAAAAGCTGTGTGAGTCAGAAAATGCTGATTTCATTCATTTTATTACAGATATAAGTCCTTGGGAGAATGCTGGCTAGTAAAAATACTGGGTTCTGCTAACCTTTTCAGACTTTTATTTTTGCAGGGATTAATTTTACATAGCATGCTTGCTTTACAGAATGGCTTTTGGTGCAAGGTCTACATGTTATGTTAGCCTTAGTTTAAGATTCTTATGAATTTCAGTTTGCAAACTAATGAATTCTTAAAAAATTTTAGAAAAGAATTTCATTTCAGCTGTTATTTTACCTGACTTCTGTCCCACAAAAGCAAAACTGAGGGTTGACTGGTAAACAGAAGGTTCTGGTTTTCTGGCTTGCTCTCTTTATTTCATTAGTTTCCATGTAAGCTTTTCTATTGACATGGCTTAAATCCAGCATGTTTTCCAAGGGCAGCCAAGCTATAGTGAATTACTTCCGGTAATAGATGTGTTTCTTCAACCAACATATAAAGAAATTTTGCTGTTTTAGGTTCATCTACACCTTTTTACACCATATACTTTGATTACATCAAGGAAATTCTGCAGAAGCTTATGGAGAAGGTTTAATATGAAAGGAAAGTTAATGTGATTTTGATTTATGGGATTTATTAACATTCATGAGTATACATTATGTATCTCAAAAGCTCACAGGAAGAAAGGTTGATTATAGGAAGAGAGGATATCTGTATACTTTGGTTTTTCAAGAGAGCATGAGAATTTTTAACCATCCATGCTAAATCATCACTTTACATCAAGCAGAATTGTAGAGGGCAGTAGCCACTGTTGTATGTTTATCTGACCTGACAGAGTAAAGATGTAGTATCATTGTCTTTTTGATTTTCCTGTTTTATCCCTCCTTGGTACTACTACAAAGCATGTCAGATGCATTTAAAATTTGTGAGAAGTATGAGTAGCCTTAGTTACTTTATAAAATAGCCTGGATTGTGAGGGCTTTTATGATTCCATCCAGAAACTGACTACTTGTTTCTTTGTCATAATGGATGGCAGATGGATGTTTGAAATAATGTAGACTATTTAATGTGGAATCTGAATTCATTTGTGCCATTTAGTGTTTTCCAGTAGTGAGGAGAATTTAATCACCTAATGAAATACACTTAAGCACTGCAGAAAATAGACATTTTACCCACTCTACCAACTTCAAAGCAGTCCATATGCTATTACTGTCTCCTTTATCATTGACATATGCTACTGTGATTTATATATTGAGAATATTTAACATGAGAACTCTGAAAGATTTTTCTAGAAGGATTATTCTGAGATATTGGGCCAATGTCTTCTGGGCATATACGTTTAAATAATTTGCCCCAACCGTTTATACCTATTCAGGCATAACTTTTCAAAGTTGTTCATTCATTTTAGAGATCCACAAATTGTTATCTATTCTCTAGAAATAAAAAGTGTTTCATTTGCACGTGATTTATTGATACCTACAAGTGATATCAAACCAACACAGATTGCCAAGTGGATGACGAAAGTGTTCAGTACTGCTTGAATTAATATGCACTACTGTTTCTCTAGTCATAATCTCTCTGTATTCCCAGAGGAGGTCATGCCTTTCTGTTACGTACAGTTATATACAGTTGTTGTTATGAGTCAAGGCCTCAAGATTGTTAATAATTTATTGTGGACAGTTTCAAACATATATAACGCATGAAAATGACAATGTACCCATCACCCAGCTGCAATATTCAGTCTTTTTTTTTTCTTGGTAACTCATGTATTTTATTTATTCTTAAAAGTATTATTGGAGTCTAGTTGAATGATCAGTCTTTTGCCAGACTTGTGTTGTGTATCTCCACCTTCCGTCCTTTGTTGGGTAGGGATGCTGGAATTCACTTTAAATGAATTCTGGATTAATGTCTCGCTTCATCTGTTAATGCCATAAATGATAAGTTGTTTCACATTCCACAACACGATTATCATACAGAGTTGAATTAATAATTTCTTCAAATCCCATGGACGGAGGAGCCTGGTAGGCTGCAGTCCATGAGGTTGCACAGAGTCGGACACGACTGAATCGACTTAGCAGCAGCAGCAGCAATATTATTTAACATGTTCATTTAATATGTTCAAATTTCCCTAATTGAATATATATATATTTATGGTTGATTTATTCAAAGCAGTATCCAAACAAGGCTCACACACTGAGTTTAAGTATTTTTAAAATTTAATATATATATATATCTGATCACACCACGCCCCACATGGGATCTTAGTTCCCCGACTAGGGATTGAACCCATTTCCCCTGTGTCGGAAGCACAAGATGGTCAGGGGAGCCCCAGGACAATAGAGTTTTGATGTGATTTTTCCCACCGTCTCCCTCTATAACTTTCATCAATTCTTTAATTCCTGGAGATTCCTAGCACCTTCACAGTCACTGGGAATGACTGTGTTTTTGCTTCGTTCATCTTAGGGTGTTTTGTAAAGGATAAAGAGAATTAGAGAAAGGCAGACAAAACGGATGGACTTTTATGTTTTCTGCCGTACCCTATTTAATTCATTAGTGGAAATTACTTCCCAAAGCCAGGTTCTGCTCAACTTGTGTCCATCTTATTCAAGGATAATTTCCAGTCACCGTTGAATTATAAGAAATTGTATTGAAAAATGTATAGGGATGGTCAGAAAGCTCATTCTGGTTTTTCTGTAAAACAGTATGGAATTTTAGTTTTTTTGTTTTTTTTTGTTTTTCTTTTTGGTCTAAAGTTCTAGGGTATCAGGAAAATAGTAGGAGAATAGCTGAGTTACAGTCACCATCATGATCTGATCAGTTCAGCTAGGAAAGGAAATAACTTAAGATCTCCAGGATTCAAAAGGAACTTTTAAGGTTAAAAACTTTAAAACTCCCTTATTAGAGTTTGGGGGCCTGGGTTCCTGGTCGGAGAACTAAGATTGCACAAGCCACTGTGGTACAGCCAAAAATGAAAGAATAAAATACTGGCTAGTAGCATCTGTCGCAATCTGCCTTCATCATCAGCATGCCTCTCCGGGCTGGAAATGTTGTCGTCACCTTTGACTCTTTCTCCTTCCCTTGTTGATTCCTCCTTAGTCACGTATCTAGGATTTGATTCTTCCTCTTTATTGCCCTTATTCCCCTGAGACCACTGTATTTTAACATGTAGATCCCCATAGCAGGCTTTCACTGGTCTTCCAGCCTTTAATTTTTCTCCTGTCTAATCCAGGCTGCTCACTGCCAAAGCAGTCTTTTGAAAAACACCCCCCCCCCACCCCGTCATTATCTACCTTTAGATAACTTTAGATAACTAGGTAACTTCACCTAGTTACTCCTGGTTCAGAAACTCTCCTTTGTTACTTTTTTCATAGGTTATCAAGACTAATTCTTCCAAACCCTGAATTTAAGTTGAATCCTGGAAGGGTACCCTTCTGCCCTACCCTGCTGGAGTGAGCAAGTGTATTCCTTTTACACATTCTTGGCCAAGACGCCCTCTGCAGACCTGTTCTAAGTAAAGCCAGTCTGTCCACAGATGATCTAATTGCTGTGATGCCGGCCACTCTATGAAGACTACAGTTTCTGAGAAAGAGTCTTTCTGCTGTGTTTCTCTTTTTAAAGCTTAAAAAAATTGTTTTCTTTGTTTATTGGGGAAAATATTAATAGACAACCATTTGTCTATTTAGCACGTAAGTATACAATTCGGGGCATTGGGCGTATTCACATGTTGTGCGGCCATCGTTACTATCCCTTTCCCAAATGGAAATTTCATACCTGTTGAGCAGTAACTGCCCACCCTCCCATCCCCCAGCTCTGATGTGTTTTGTTTGTGAAATTCTTAAAATTATTTTTATTTACTGGGCTGCATGGGGAGTCTCTGTCTTCACTGTGGCATGCAGGATCTTCAGTTGTGGCATGTGGGATCGAACCCAGGCCCCCTGCACTGGGACTCTTGGCCTCTGGACCACCAGGGAAGTCCCTCTGCTGTGTCTTTCAGGTGTAAAATTCTTGGCCAGTTTACTACCTGTGGCTGCCTTGAAAGGGAGTAGTTCATCTTTCTACAGATTCAGAAGGGTGGCAGCCAGGGGCATCCTGATTGAGTCACTGCTCTTTAAGTCCCTATTGAGCGATTGTCACGTGTTGGCTGTAGGAAGAGAGTGGTGAGTGGGATGACAAAGACCACGCCTTCCCACTGCGTGCACAGTCAAGAACTATATTTAATTCTATATTGTTCCTCTAGTGATTCCATCACATGCCTCCTGTTGAGTGATGTTGACGAACACTGTCGTACTGTTGACTTGCTCAAACCTACTGCTCAAGGCTTGTCCTCATGAATCTCTGTCCTGTGAGGGGCTGTGACTTAGGAGCGGATGGGGTCTCTGATGCTAACTAATATCCAGAAACTGTCCAGCCTCTGAGCTCTGAGGCATTCCTGGTGCTTCCCTGTGGGCTGTTCTTTACCATCGCACTGGGAATGTGTTCATTTTTTTCTCTTTTCTTTTTTTCTTTAATGTATCTTTATGACCTTTTCCAAGCATCTCTCTTATGCTAAGTACTGTATGTATTCAAAATTAAAGTACTGTAGGTATTAAGAAAATCAAAGATAAAAATATTTAAAGATAAACATTTTGAAGTCTTTAAGAAATTACTTGTCCAATGGGGCAAAGGACCAGCATTGCTCACCGGCATTGATGGCTAATGTAACTGTCCTTACATTGGCAAGATATGGTGTGATCCTGCGGCTTAATTTTGCCCAGGAGTCCCAAAGGCTTGTAGGGGAGTTATGCTCACATGGGAGAGCAGATAGCCAGGTAACAGTTGTTATGGGGAAGGAGTTTTGAGAGTGGTAAAACCCACAACTGTGCCAGGGCAGGAAGTCTGTGCTTAAACATTAGCCACTGAGTTAAATTACCAAGAAAACAAAATATGCAAAACAAGTCTCCACTGCAAGTAAACTATTTGCAGGCACAGAATAGGGTTTATCAGTAATAAAAGGACTCAGAATTAGGGGCTTGTTTCTCTCAAGACTCTTACTACTGATTGATAAAGATAACAATTACCTGTATTTCATGTGTGTTTGTAATCTCTCCTCTGACATCTGGGTTTGTTTAATCTCATTTGGGGATTTCATTTTATAGATTTTTAAATAACAATGACAGGAAATCTAGGAGATATGGGTTTGATCCCTGGGTGGGAAAGATCCCCTGGAGAAGGAAATCGCAACCCTCTCCAGTATTCTTGCCTGAAAAATCCCATGGATAGAGGAGCCTGGTGGGCTACAGTTCAAGGGGTGGCAAAGAGTTGGACACGACTAGCACACACACTCACACAAAAACCAATGAAGATATTGCCATTTGGTCGTGACTTTTAAAACTCTAAATGTAAAGGCTTTGGTGACCTTTGGTTGAAGAGAAATTATCCAGCTGGTTAAAATACCCTGGGGGGAATGGCTGTGGTTAGCACCCCTTGATGAAACACGAGGCTGTAAATGATTGGAATGACTGTTTTTGTTTTTAAAGCAGGAGTACCTTTCAAAGCTCAAGGTGTTGAACTATAAAACAGCCACATCTCTTCTCCAGCTGCTGATTGCTAGGTTCCCACAGCCGTGGGAAAAGAAGTCCAAGAGTCTGTGGTTCAGCAGAGTTGTTTAGGTCCGATGTAGTGAGCTGGTTAATACTTGGAACTGAGCTGCCTGGCACTGTGGTCTAGAATCTGGAGAGCTCCCAGCTTGAGCCCCTGTCTCTGAAATCCCCCAGCCGCCTTCATTCAGTCCACACAGCAGCCTCTGTCTATCCTGGGAAAAACCCTCCATACAGAAATACACAGTGTTTTGTAGAAGATTTGATTTAGTTTCTTTACTCCGTGTGATCTGAATGCATATATTGAGAATGTCATAGTCAGTTCTTACTACGAATAATCATAGAAAAAAAAAAATCTTTCAGCTCTGTTTTCCAAGAATCTCCACGACATTCTCTCTGCATTAGAGGCACTTTTTTTCCCCCTTGAAGCAAGTCAGTGTGAAAACTACAAAAAGACATTGACTCACATCCCACTGCTCAAAGTTCTCTTAGTTTGCAGATTGATAGGGATTGCCTTTGTTAGTAAGGAGGTTGTAGTGTGATCTAGTAGAAAAGTAATCCCTGAAAATTCAGGGTCTTCAAAACACGATAGGATTCACTCCCCACACCTCCACTCCAAGTGGTGGCAAAAATAACAGTTGTCCCCCAGGGAAATGAAGCTCATCGCTATGGTAACTAATGAAGGTTGCATCATTCTAGGGCACATTCTTAAAAGCCTGGATTTCAACATGGGTAGACGCCCCGTCTTATTTTACCCAGTAGCTTAGCAACCTGTGGTCTCCTGGTTGTCACCACCTCCAATCTTCCCTCTTCCTTCAGAAAAGTGACCTATATAGATGGTTTTTTATTGTGGGCACTGTGAATTTGGTTCCATCTTAGGTATGTTTATAATGACCTTATTTTCTGGACCAAAAAATTAGGACACGTGTGGGTTCTGAGAAGTAAAGGGCTTTTCTGCTACCTCCCTGGCAGCCCTCACTGAGGTCTTCAGGGATCTTTTTTGGTTCTGCATCGCTTAACTTTTGGTGTTATTCATGGCTTTGTCTTTAGCCCTCTTCTTTTTCTTCACTGATGACTTACCTACTGCTTGTGTGTGGTGACTCCCAGATCTTAATTTTTCAGCTCAGGTCTCGCACTGGACTGCAGGCAGGCAGGTAGGTAGTTCACTAATTCAGTCTGCAGGCTCAGCAAGTTCAAGATGTAGTCAGCATTGCCCCCCACAGGAATCACTTATTGAAGAATAGCACCACCATTCACACAGCACCCCACCTCCGGGGCCAGCCCCAAAGGACAGCCCCGGGGGCCAGGTGCTTGTACAGCGTTTCCGGGCGTGGTGTGTGTGCTCAGTGTGTGTCTGTGCAACCCCATGACCCAGAGCCCGCCAGGCTCCTCTGTCCGTGGCATTTCCCAGGCAAGAACACTGGAGTGAGTTGCCACGCCCCTCTCCAGGGGATCTTCCCCACCCAGTATTTCTGACCTCCTCTCTTGTCCAAGGCCTCCTCCTTTTTTGCTTGTTGTTCTGACCACATCCTTCAATGTGGTTACGTTAGGGTAACCAGGCTTCTCCTGAACAAACAAAAATATTAGGAGTTTGTGGCCGGCTGCTCACCCTCCATCAGCTCCCCAGCATCCTCAAAGTAAGAATCCAGACTCTTCAGGGTGGCAAAGCCCTTGAAAGCTTCAGCCACCGTCCTCTAACCCAGCTCTGTCGTCAGAGTAAGATGCTCGTGATGCTCCTGGAACAGTGCACGGGCTTCTCCCTACCGTGAATCTTAGTGCACAGCTGGCGTTTGTTTGTTTTTGTGCATTTCATGTACTAGTCCCTTTTGTTGTTGTTGTTCAGTAGCTAAGTCGTGTCTTACTCTTTGCAACCCCATGGACTATAGCACGCCAGATTGTTCTGTCCCCGACTATCCCCTGGAGTTTGCTCAAATTCATGTCCATCTCACCCTCTGCCACCACCTTCTCCTTTTGCCTTCAGTCTTTCCCAGCATCAGGGTCTTTTCCAGTGAGGTGACCCTTCATATCAGGTGGCTAAAGCATTGAAACACCAGCTTTAGCAACAGCCCTTCCAGTGAATTATTCAGGGTTGATTTCCTTTAGGATTGACTGGTTTGATCTCCTTGCTGTCCAAGGGCCTCTCAAGAGTCTTCTCTCCAGCACCATAGTTTGAAAGTATCAATTCTTTAGCACTTAGCCTTGTTTTTGCACTAACTCTCACATCCGTACAGGTTTTTAATAAAATGATTGTTGGATGAATTAATGATCAAAAAGTCAATGATTGGACTTCCCTGGTGGTCCAGTGTTTAAAATTCCTCCTGCCCATGCAGGGGACTCAGGTTCCATCCCTGGTCTAGGAAGATCCCACATGCTGCGAAGCAACTAAGCCCACGCGCCTAGAGCCTGTTCTTTGCAACAAGCTTAGCCCCCGATTGCCACAATTAGAGAAAGCCCGCCCACAGCAATGAAGACTCAGCAGCACCAAAACTAAAAAAAAAAAAAAAAGAGGTCATTGACTGAATGTGTAAGTGCACTTGTGGGGCAGTGGGGCAGAATTCCTAACTTTGAAGATTTTAATAGTTTTAGAAAACGCAAGTTGTTCCTGTCCCGGTAGTTCATTGTCCCCGCCAGGATAAGTGGACTTAAAGATGGCTAGAATGTAGAACAGAGGGTATATTCCTGGATAGGATGTGGAAGGGTGGACCTGGTATGGTGCCTGGCTGTATATCTCTGTATAAACGTGCACACACACAGAGACATGTGGGCAGATACATAGTTCAGCAACCGTGTCCAACTTAACTCCACTGGCAGCATCTGAGTATTAGCACTGGTCAAAACAAGAAAGTCAAACAGAAACCTGCAAAAATCTCATAAAGGAAGCACCCCCCCCAACACACACACACACACACACACACACACACTCACACTTGATTGTACCCCTCTGTGGGATCATAATGGCTGCTGAGCTGGGGCTGGCTGTGAGGAGTACACACCTGTCCTGGCTGAGGTTGTAGCTCAGACAGGCGCTGGATTCAGTTCTTTGGAATAACCTGGGGGGAGCGGGGATGGGAGGCAGCCTGGGAATACCATTCCCTTTCTTATTTCTTTGGAGTATCAGTGGATGCTGGCACTGAGAAGGGAAGGGTTTCTAGTCCCTTCCCATCATCTCTGCACAGTGTACAGATTTTCCGGTGTCAGCCTAACTCGGTTGCTGCCCTTCTGCATGAGTCTGTGCAGGTATAAATAGAGACTTCCTGACTAGGACAGGTGACCAGAGGGAGGAATTTTTGACCGGTCTTTCCTGTATGTCACAAATGATGAGCACCAGTTGGGAACCTCACATGGGGCCTGGCCCTGGGGCAGATGCTAAGTAAGATAAAATGTAGTTTCTTCTGACTGTATTTAGAGCTCAGTCATGGAGCCAACCAGCTCTGATGATAGTGGAGTTTTTGATAAATGCACATTTATCTAACATCTATTTTAACCTTCAAAAAAATTTTTTTTAGGTCTAAGGAATAATATTTCAGGACCATGTTTTAAAGTAATTTTTACTTGTTGAAATGTGGTCAGCTATGTCCAAGGTATTTTCAAAATAGCCCAGCTGTTCAACTGACTGAGCCCCACTCGGGGGGCCTTATCTTGCTAGTTTTGAGATGAGCACTGCTTCTCCCCAGTGTGTTTCTGCCTACTGTTGAGAACTTGGGGGAGAAGAAGAGGCCAGAGGAGAAGAAAACAGGACGTGGCAAAGTGGCCTGGGCCGTGCTGTGTTGGTTTTCTTCTTCACCCCGAGACTTTGCGTGGGTGACAAGCGCAGTTTCTCTGCGTTTCAGCAGGTCGTGCGTTTTTCTTCTCCAGGACACTGACCTCTACTGGTTTAACTCTGACTCTTAAAATCAACAGCTGTTATTTCTTAAATTTTTTTTCAAAGAAAAAAGTGTTTTGTGTTGCTTTTAAAATATAATTTGCGAAAAAATGAGCACTTGACTTATAGGCTTTGTATAGTGGGATTTACACTTACCTAAGAAATTTTGAGCCTTCCAAATTGTGCTTTTGACCTCTGGGATGCAGTGTCTTTTTTTCCTTTTTAAACTGCTATTACGACTCTGAATATAAGAGAACAGGTGTTTTTATTGCATTTTATTTTTAGATTGTAAAATTTGTCAGTTATCAGATACATGTTCATGTAAGGAAGCTAGCATGTTAATATTTAGTGAAGACAACACAGAGTTTAAAATAACTGCATCCGCTCACTAGTGATGGGTAAATCACTTAAGCTGTGTTGGGCTTATACTTTTGTCTCTAAAGGATGGTTTCTGTTTCATAGGGCTTTGCAATGATTAAATGTATATGCAAAGTGTTTCAGGGGCTGTTATTTCTGTGGAAATGTTTGTTACTGTTATTCAAATTAAAGCTAATATTATCCTGCCACCTTTTTGACTTGTACAGCGATTTAAAAAAATCTTTAACCAAGTCTGTGCTAATTGTGTTGATTTGATGTGTTCCTTTTTTTAACCAGGATTTTTAGGAACACTGTTAACTTTAAAAACAAAAATGTGTGTGTGTTTATATATTTTAAAAATAATTTATGCTTCTGAAAGACCACTGGTTCAGCTAACATTAGAATAGTGTAACAACCTTTGTGCACATAGTGTAGACGCTGCTGTGGACTTAAATATTCATAACCTAAAAGTTGAGAGTTATGTTTTATTTGGTGGGCATGTTTAGGACTTCAGTCCCAGGAGACAGCATCTCAAGTAACCCTGAGAGAACAGCTCCACGGAGGCAGGGGAGCAACCAGCTTACATAGAAATTTTACAATAAAGGCAGATAGTCTGAACATCAGATGATGACTGTTAATGAAAGAAAACCAGATATCCCAGGTTAACAAATTTAGCACTTTTCTATGTATGGGAACATGCAGAGTCGGGGCTCACTGAAATCATTCCTTTGATACGCATCTTGGCTATCAGGAGTCAGTATCCTATGTCTTCACATCCTGAGCTTCCTCAGGGCTCACTGTGGGGAATGGCTACAGTCTGATGTCTGATAGATGGCAGGTATTTTTTCCTTCCTGAGTTCCCTCAGGGCTCAACCAGCTCACCGTCAGTAGTGGCAGCAATTGCTAATGGCTGTGGCATCCTTGTTTACTGATTTAGCAAGAAGTTATTGACTATGCCAAAGCCTTTGACTGTGTGGATCACAGTAAACTGAAAAATTCTGAAAGAGATGGGAATACCAGACCACCTGACCTGCCTCTTGAGAAATCTATATGCAGGTCAGACAGCAACAGTTAGAACTGGACATGGAACAACAGACTAGTTCCAAATAGGGAAAGGAGTACGTCAAGGCTGTATATTGTCACCTTGCCAGTTTAACTTCTATGCAGAGTACATCATGCGAAATGCCGGCCTGGGTGAAGCACAAGCTGGAATCAAGATTGCCGGGAGAAATATCAATCACCTCAGATATGCAGATGACACCACCCTTATGGCAGAAAGTGAAGAGGAACTAAAGAGCCTCTTGATGAAAGTGAAAGAGGAGAGTGAAAAAGTTGGCTTAAAGCTCAGCATTCAGAAAACGAAGATCATGGTATCCGGTCCCATCACTTCATGGCAAATAGATGGAGCAACAGTGGAAACAGTGCCTGACTTTATTTTTCTGGGCTCCAAAATCACTGCAGATGGTGACTGCAACCATGAAATAAAAAGACACTTGCTCCTTGAAAGAAAAGTTATGACCAACCTAGACAGAATATTAAAAAGCAGAGACATTACTTTGCCAACAAAGGTCCATCTAATCAAAGCTATGGTTTTTCCAGTAGTCATGTATGGATGTGAGAGTTGGACTATAAAGAAAGCTGAGCACCAAAGAATTGATGCTTTTGAACTGTGGTGTTCAAGAAGACTCTTGAAAGTCCCTTGGACTGCAAGGAGCTCCAATCAGTCCGTCCTAAAGGAAATCAGTCCTGAATATTCATTGGAAGGACTGATGCTGAAGCTGAAGCTCCAATACTTTGGCCACCTGATGTGAAGAACTGATTCATTTGAAAAGACCCTGATGCTGGGAGAGATTGATGGTGAGAGAAGAAGGGGATGACAGAGGATGAGATGGTTGGATGGCAGCACTGACTCAGTGTACATAAGTTTTGAGTAAACTCTGGGAGTTGGTGATGGACAGGGAGGCCTGGCATGCTGCAGTCCATGGGGTCACAAAGAGTCCATGACACGACTGAGCAACTGAACTGAACTGATTCCATTTCTCAGGCTTCCCAGGTGGCACTGTCGGTAAAGAACCTGCTTGCCAATGCAGGAGGCATAAGAGACATGAGTTTGATCCCTGAGTTGGGAAGATGCCCTGGAGGAGGAAATGGCAACCCACTCCAGTATTCTTGGCTGGAGAATCCCACGGGCAGAGGAACCTGGAGGACTACAGTTCATAGGGTCGCAAAGAGTCAGACGCACCTGAAGTGACTTAGCACCTAGCACCACCACCATTCCCATTTCTCAGTGCCTTTATTTGTAACCCACATGTGAGACGCTGCTCCTTGTGTAATCGAAACTCAGATGATCTGTGGTAACTTTAAACTCAGTATATTGAAGTGAAACTCGCCTTGTTTTTCTGCCTTCCTCTCCCCTGCCGCCCACCGTTTGTTAGGGAGCAGCTCTGCACAGTGTAGCGGTGTCTGAAGGTGGATGCCTGGCTCACCCTGGGGCTCTGTGCAGCCCATGACATTTGTGAAAGCGTTTATCTCAGATTGAGACTTGAACCTGGCCAAAACCCACAGTCTTCCAACTGAGATCACTCACCTGGTTCAAGGAGATAATGAAGCTCAGGTCCTTGATGTCTCATTGCAGAAAGAATTCAGTGGGAGACGAAGCAATAGGTAAGAAGTGGATTTATGTAGAGAGAAACACTCTACGGACAGAGTGTGGGCCACCTCAGAAGGCAAGAGCGGCTGCGAAGTGTGGTGTGGTTAGCTTTTATGGGCTGAGTGATTTCATCGACTAATGAATGGAAGGGTTATTCCAACTATTTGGGGGAAGGGGTGAAGATTTCCAGGAATTGGGCCACTGCTCACTTTTTGGGTTTTGATGATTGGCCTCGAAACTGTCGTGATGCTTATGGGTGTGTCATTCAGCGGGCTGATGTGTTACAACGAGCATGCTATACTGAGGACCCAGGTCAAGTGGAAGTCAACTCCTCCCCAAATCTAATCAGTTTCTGTCATGTCCTCAGGGTATGTCATTCTGTTAAAGGTTATGACCTGCCCCCTTCCCTCCTGTTTCATTAATAATCATACCCACCTCTTGAGCTTCCCTTGGGCAACAAGATCAAACCAGTCAATCCTAAAGGAAATTAGCTCTGAAAATTAACTAGAAGAGCAAGAGCCTATTGATGAAAGTGAAAGAGGAGAGTGAAAAAAACTGACTTAAAACTCAACATTCAGAAAACTAAGATCATGCTATCTGGTCCCATCACTTCATGGCAAATAGATGGGGAAACAGTGAGAGACTTTATTTTGTGGGGCTCCAAAATCACGTGACTGCAGCCAAGAAATTAAAAGACACTTACTCCTTGGAAGAAAAGCTATGACCAATCTAGACAGCATATTAAAAAGCAGAGACATACTTTGCCAACAAAGGTCAAAGGTCAAAGCTAGAGGTCGCAAAGAGTCTCAACTTGCACTACTGAGCAACTGAACTAAACTGATTCACCAGAAGGACTGATGCTGAAGCTGAAGCTCCAGTACTTTGGTCACTTGATGTAAAGAGCTGACTCATTGGGAAAGACCCTGATGCTGGGATAGGTTGAGAGCAGGAGAAGGGGACGACAGAGGATGAGATGGTTGGATGGCATCACCGACCCAATGGACATGAGTTTGAGTAAACTCTGGGAGATAGTGAAGGACAGGGAAGCCTGGTGTGCTGCAGTCCGTGGGACCGCAGAGTCAGCCACAACTGAGTGACTGAACAACCAAGAAATGTCTTAGGATAACCAGCTTGTTGGGGATCTGGATGCCAGATTCTTTTACAGAACCGAAAGAGAAGTGGTGAGGAACCTACGTCAAGAGGTAGAATAGAGAGGGAGAGTCAGTAAGGAAGTAAAGTAAAAAGGGCCATTGGTTTTTCAAAACATCTCAGAATGGCCAGCGTTTGTAAGAGGTGTGTTAATCTCTTCTTTTCACAGGTGGACAGGGTCAGATTGTCTCCCTGTGAGCTGATCAAAGGCACTTTAGTTAAACACTTAGGCAGAGGGGCAGGCTCTTGCCTATAATAACAACAGCAATGAAAAGCAAGTGAAAGAAACAGCTCCAATTGGTTCTTTGGTTCCAATTGGCCTTCCAATTGGTTCTTCTCTGCAACATAACCGCTGGACAGCCAGGGAACTCCCTCATACTTATTTTCTAATGAGGGAATCAATTGTGATTGAGCAGGACTCTGTGGTGCCTTCCCAGGACAGAACCCTGCCCTGTATCCTCTGCTTTAGTTCCTCTCTGAAATACTTCGATAATAATATCTGGTACATACATCGTGAGTTTTTTTTAATAGATGTGAAAACTCCCACCAAATGGAAGATATTACCTGCTCGATGGCCATGGGCTCATAACCCACGTAACCACGTTCTATGCATAATGGTTTGCATCTGCTAACCCCAAACTCCCAGTCTGCCCCTCCCTCATTTCCCCTCTTCCTTGGCAAACACAGGTCTAGAAACGGGATGCTTTAAATAATTATAATGTGGTAACAGAAAGTCACAATCCCCCTCCTTTCTAGAGATTGCTGTTGTTACTTGTTGAATGGTGCTGTTGTCTGTTCAGTGACTTTTCCAAGCTCTTTCTGCAAAGACTGTATTTCTTGTTGTATGTGATCATTGAAGTTTCTGTTCTTCTATCTCTGAGGTCAACCAGTGATTTCATTAAGGAGAAAAAGGTCTTCCTTCCCTTTAAATTCTTTTGGCAAACACTGCCCTGGAAAGCCCTTCAGACCTAGAGAACTGAGAGAAAGGCCAGTTTCTTCTCTACTCCCTCAGTGAACCACTTGGCAAATTAAAACACACATCCCCCAGATTTGAAGGACTGGGTTCCAGCACCCTGGTACCTGCAAGCCACTCTGTGAACACGAGCCACAGTCCCCACAGCTACCTGCTATTTGAATGGGGCATGCAAGATGGTAGCTGCAAGTAAGATGTGACATCTACTGCCGCAAACCTGCTTCTTCATCAGGCATTCCCATGGATGCTGCAAGTGTCTAACTAGACTTTATAGTTCTGAAACAGTGATTCTGACAGTTCTTCCCAGCTCCATAACTGAATTGGTACAGGGACTGATTCTTGGAACTTCCTGTTCTACCGTTTTCCATGATGGCACTCTTTTATTTATTCTTGTTGAGATAATAGTCTCCATATTAAAATGTATTGGTGTAGATTATGAAAAGAATTTAAGTGAAGGCTGATTAGGTGTATAAACAATGTATGTATTGAATTACTTAGGATTTATTTTCCATTACACCTGTCCATCTCACAGATTGGTTGGCTGACCGAAAAGATGGAATTCTACAAGCACAGGTAGTCGTGTCCTGATATATCGCTACATCGACTCTTGTGGCTACACAGAGAAAACGGCACGTCCTTGTTGTGTCTGTAGTTAGTCTTTTCCTCCTGTTGGGTGACCCACTGATTAACTGGGGAAGAAATCCAATACAGTTTAAAACTTAGTCTAAGGTAATGACTTAAATAGTCTATTTAGGTATTGTCCGGTTCTCTCTGAGATAAACTGCTCAGTGTCCACCTTTTACCCTGGAATGGTGCGAGGGTACGGGGTGAGAGTTGTGGTGTATATGATCTCCTGGCAGCCACAGGGCACTGTTCACTTCCCTTGGTTTGATGTTGGCTACTTCCTCTGGTCTCTGGGGCAGTGTCCCTTTACCTCCTAGTTGTGTTGGCCTTGTGGGTGGGTGCTGGTGTAACCTGTGGTAGGGCCTTTCTGGTTGATAAGAACCTGGCAGTATCCCCTGACAGCATCGTTTTCTCTTTGACTCCTCCTCTCCAAGCTCTCCTGGATGTCTTCTTGTTCAGTCACTCAGTCGTGTCCAACGCTTTGTGACCCCATAGACTGCAGCATGCCAGGCTTCCTGGTCCTTGACAATCTCTTGGAGTTCTCTCAAACTCCTGTCCATTGAGTTGATGACGCCATCCAACCATCTCTGTCCTGGACGTCTACCACGTGTCCATCTGGCGTGGACCCTCATCCCCCACCTTGTTGCAGGATTACCCTGTTCCGTGGTGGGTTCCACAATCAGTCCTCTAGCTCAGTAATCTGAGTCTCAAGAGTTTTATCATTGTTTGACCGTGTTTGGAAAAACCCTCTTTTGAGACAATGGCCTAGCTTGTAAGACTGAATTTACCAGTAAGCCTTCTTTGTGTGTCAGATGTTGCGTATTGCTTCCTTATCTCTTCGTGTGTTCTTCCCTAGTAAATCCCAATTACTGCCCAGGGAGATAAATGCTTCCAGCAGACTAGGGCAAAGGCCATATACTCCAAGAGCAAAACAGCTCCAAGGATAATTTTTGAACACGGTCACGTGGGTATATAAATACATATGAGGATAAAATTTAATTATCCTTAAATATTTAATTATAAAACAGTCATATAATTCTAAATATATGCAGCCTTAAATTTAAGGAATATAGTATCTTTAGAAAAGCATAAGTGGTGTGTATGTGCACATATATATACTGTGTGTATATATATATATAGTTAGGATCTATATTCATGTGTTGTATAGACATATGTTATAAACAAACATGTGATACATATTTATATGTAATATATATTTATATATGTATATATAAATATATATATACATATATATGTAATATATATTTATAGCAATTATAGCAATTATATATATATAATATATAATTATAGCAATATGACTATGTCATGTCCACACACAGAGTTGACCCTTGAACAATTAAAGGCATTGATTCTCCATGCAGTTTAGAATCTGCACATAGGGCTTCTGTGGTGTCTCAGTAAAGAATCCACCTGCCAGTGCAGGAGACACAGGTTCGATCCTGATTTGGGATGATCCCACATACCTTGGAGCAGCTGTGAGCATGTGCCCAGAGCCCGGGAACCGCAACTTCTGAAGCCAACGTGCCCAGAGCCAATGTTCCGCAACAGAGAAGACAACACACGGAGAAGCCTGCACACTGCAATGAGGGGTAGCCCCCACTCGCTGCAACTGGAGGAAAGCCCGCACAGCAGTGAAGACCCAGCACAGCCATCAGTTAATAAATAGATAAAATTATGTTAAAAAATGAAATCTGCACATGACTGTATAGTTGGCTTTCTGTACCTGTGGTTCCACATCTGCAGAGTCAACCATTCGTGGCTTGTGTAGTACTGTAGTGCATATTTGATGAAAAACAATCCACTTATAAGTAGGCTGTACAGTTCAAACCTGTGTTGTTGAGGGTCCACTATATATATAAGATCTTCTATCAACTTTCCCATGACCAAGAATAGTGTGATTTAAACACCCATTTCTTTCGTTGCAGAACTGTTCGTGTGTGGTTAAAAAGAGACAGTGGACAGTACTGGCCAAGCATATACCATGTGATGCCTTGTAAGTATCTGGATCTCTGTCTTTAAGAATCAGACATGGACCCCAACTCCCCTTCCTTCTCAGATTGCCTGTGCTGTGTTCTCTTGAGTAGAGATGCATGAGGGTTGGGATTATCATTATAATGGAAAGGATTATATCATTTTATATTTATATTTATAATGATATCATTAAATCATTTTAGCTCTCTATGTAAAATGAGACAGTTGTTTTGAAACTGACTGTATATACAACAGTTTCTGAGTAAGATTAAGGGAAGGACTTCAATACCTAGGCTCCCTGATTACAGTTGCCTCCCTCTCATTTCCAACTTTTTGTTTAACTTTTTTATAAAGTAGTTCCTTAGACAATTCAAAATTTTGTCCAGTGATTACATTTGTGAAGTAAATTTGTTCTTACATTATTGTTCTATTATTTGTTCAAATTCAGGACATTCAGCATTGAACATTCAGCTCTCAAAAGGATTTGCTGTGGATTGAAATGTTCTAATTAGAAGTCTGTCTCATTTCCCCAAAAGCTCCTATGAGAAATATGTCCTTGCACTGATAAATAGTGAATCTTTCAAATATACTTTTAAAAAAAGATGACTAATTCTTAGATTCTTGAACTGGCAGAAGTTCCCCTGCAGGGAGAGAGCTGTTGCCCGTGCCCCACAGCCCCCTCCCCAGATAGGAAATTTCTTTATAGTCTATGGTTTTATCAAACTTAATGAAGTTTAGGTATCTTATTCCATATTTATTTTAGTGTAATTATTTGAATTCATTGTCAGTCATATTGTTAAATGTTTCTCTTACTCCCCTTCTTGCAAACCTTAACTGAAATCAGCATACTAGAAAAATGCCCTGGGCTTGTCGTCTGGGTCTCTGTACCCTCTGGCTTCCTGAAATGTGTGCCTCTTCCCTTGATACCAGCATCCCCGTTTGAGTAGTATATGCCACGGCATACAACCCAGAAAAATTCATGCTGCACTATAGATGTGCTAAAGCTTATGCCTCTGGCAAAAGAAGACTGTGATAAGCTACAATTTTGCGTGTTTATGAACAAATACGTTATTAAGGATGTAATGGATTTCTGTGATTTCAGATTTATCTTTGAGGTTTGCATTTCTTTAGAATTGTAGTGAATAGATGATAACCATGTAGTTGAACCAAGTATCCCACTCTACATTATCGAAAAAGAAACTTGTAATTCAGTATAGTAAGTGCCCTACATGCAAATGAGTTCCATCCTGACAGCCCGTTCTCCTAAGTCCAGCAAAATTAGCCTAGGTACCCAACAAACACAATCGGCTACATAGTACTGTACTGTAATAGCTTTATAATACATTTCACACAAATAATACATGAAAAGCAAACAAACACGAAAAATAAAGATTTAATCTTACAGTACAGTACCTTGAAAAGTATAGCAGTATAGTACGACAGCTGGCATAAGGGGGCACGTTCGCATCTTTGAAAACTCTCAACTTGAAGGTTTCGTATGTAGGGAACTGACTATGCTTAGATTCTCACCTTACTGGTTGCACCTCCAGCAGACGCCATTGCACAGCAAAGACCCAAGGTGAACTTTCTTCTTAAGTCTTGATAGTGATGAGGCCTTAGGTAAATGGAAAAGGAAAGGAATTCTATGATTGATTTTTTTTTCCCCTTATTTTTAAGTGGTATAACCAGTCACCTACGGCCTTTTTCATCACACTTGACATAGTATCCAGCAGGACGAGCTGGGGAAATTCTGTCGTCCAGCAAGCTGAAGTTGATCCCAGAGTCCTGTAATTCCCACGTGACTCTGAAGACAGGAGAGGCCAATGTGGGCAGAGTGACGAGGGCTTGGGGATGGCGCTTAAGGAATCTTGTTGAGATGGGTGCTGATAGGAACCTCATGAAGATGCGGGATCCTAAACAGTTGCTTACCAACCACCCCCACTCCCCAATACACATATCCATACACATCTGATGTCACTCTCTAATGTTCTCTTTATTCAAATATCACGGAGGATACAGAGAAGCCGCGAGTTGCATGTTTGTGCTTTAGTAAGCTGTATCCGAGAGCGACTAAAGAGAGCTGCTGTAGCTCTTGCACCCGGCATAGACTCTCAGTAAACAAGTACTTACTGAAGACTTGAATCTGTTAACAAAGATGATTTCCCTGAGAGTATTATCATACATTTTCCTAAGTGACCGAACGTGATCTTTGAGAAGAATGACCCTCTAATTATTTCGCCTGTGACCGTCTACGAAAGGGAGTATAGAAGGGATTACTTTGCTATCAACGTGTGGTCTGTGGACCGGCAGCATCAACGTCACCTGAGAACTTCCTAGAAATACAAATACTGGGCTCCACCTGAGACCTACTGAATGAGAATCTGCATTTTAAAAGATCCCGAGGTGATTTGAATGCCTTTTATATTTTGAGGTCGCCTTTTGGCATTTTCTCCAATATGCAGGAAATGGTTTTTCCAGTAATCATGTGCAGGTGTGAGAGTTGGACCGTAAAGAAGGCTGAACACCAAAGAATTGATGCTTTCTAATTGTGGTGCTGGAGAAGACTCTTGAGAGTCCCTTGGACAGCAAGGAGATCAAACCAATCCATCCTAAAGGAAATCAACCCTGAATATTCACTGGAAGGACTGATGCTGAAGCTGAAGAATACTTTGGCCATCTGATGCGAAGAGCCAGCTCACTGGAAAAGACCCTGAGGCTGGGAAAGACTGAGGGCAGGAGAAGAAGGGGGTGACAGTGGATGAGATGGTTAAATAGCATCACTGACTCAATGGTCACTGACTGAGTTTGAACAACCTCCAGGAGATAGTGAAGGACGCGAGAGCCTGGCGTGTTGCAGTCCACGGGGTCACAAAGAGTTGGACACAACTTAGTGACTGAACAGCCACCATGCTGATCTGTTTACATGTCTGTATGAACACGTGTGAAGGCTCATGCCTGTACAGTGTTGATTTGTAAATACATAGATATAAATACACATTCTAGTTGATCACATATTTACTGTGCACTGACTATATACAGGCCATCGGGCTGGATGCCAGAAGGTGCAGGTGAACAGCGGGTGAATGGTCAGGATAGTTTCCATACTCTTTCATTGTTGGACGGTTCCATCTATCGTGGAGAGTAAAAAGAACAGAAGGCTGTGTTCTTCATAGTTGATTGGAAATTGGCTTTTATATTAGGGATTATATGCATTCAGATAACGTAGGAACTGGTCTCTGAGCAAAATCTTTTGTTTACCTTAAGAGAGGCAGAATCTTATTGCATAAGGAAATAGGTTACATTTTCATGTCATTTAGAATGTATTCATTTATTGAATTTCCACTTTTTTTTTGGGGGGGGGGAGTCCTTTCTGTTGGAAGGTGTTCTGTTAAGAGGTTACTCAATATTGTCCTTAAATAAGGGGTATGTGGTATTAGTTACAAAGGGGCTTCCCTGGTGGCTCAGATGGTAAAGTGTCTGTCTGCAATGCGGGACACCTGGGTTTGATCCCTGAGTTGGGAAGATCCCCTAGAGAAGGAAATGGCAACCTGCTCCTGTACTCTTGCTTGGAAAATCCCATGGACGGAGGAGCCTGGTAGGCTATAGTCCATGGGGTCGCAAAGAGTCAGACACGACTGAGCGACTTCACTTCACTCACTAAGTGGAAAACTGCAGTTTACTAGAGGCTATAGTATGGACACCACAAGGCAGATATGACCATATTGTGTGTTTATAGTCATACAAAAAAAGTAGTATTCCAAAATCCAGGAGAAAACAGAGATAATATCTTGTATGTACAATATATGATTTGTTTGCTTACTTTGTCCATTAAAATACCTTTTAAAAAAGTTGAACTCCTAGAAACAGAGAGTAGAGAAGTGGTTGCTAGGGGCAAAGAGGTGGCAAATGTAAGTTCAGTTATAGGATGTGTGGAATCTGGGGATCTAGTGTATAACATGGTGACCTACAGTTGATAACATGTGTTGTACGATTGAAATTTGCTGAGTACAACTTAAATGTCCTTACCAAAAAAAAAGAAATATGTGAGGTGAATTAAAAATGTGTTAATTTGATGACAGGAATCCTTTCACAACATATATCAACTCATCACTTTGTAAGCTTCAAATACCTTATAATTTTATTTGAAAATTATACCTTAATAAAGTTGGGAAAAGATACAGTCACAGAACCTGAAATATCAAACACTGAAAAGAAAAAAAAGCCCTTTTAATATGGTGTTTGTCACCTTCTGAGTAGGTTAGTAACATTTTATAGCATTGAGAAGCATTTGGAGTTGATTGCAGGGAAGGGAGCAGAAGACATTAGATGAGCAAGAATGAATACTGAGGGCCAAGTTTGAGGGCAAGGAGTGAGCCTGAAAGGCAGAGTGTGATACGACTGCATGAACTTCAGAGAGTGGCAGGTGAGAGAAAGATGAAGAGCAGACGCATCGTAATCAAAAAGGCAACCACTGCTTTGGAGGCATCCTCATACCCTGTCTTTTCTGAGGTGCTCCTGCTTCCCTGGGCTTCCGTGGAGGCTCAGTGGTAAAGTATCCACCTGCCAGTGCAGGAGACTCGGGTTCAATCCCTGGTTCGGGAAGATCCCCCGGAGAAGGGAATGACAGCTCACTCCAGTTTTCTTGCCTGGACAATCCCACGGACAGAGGAGCCTGGTGGGCTACAGTCAATAGGGTCGCAAAGCTCATGACTTGCTTCCTCACCAGGAGGGACCTAGGAGAAACTAGACTTGCCTGGTTAAGGCTGTTTGCCCCTGAGCCAGTCCAGTTTTCCCAGGGATTTAGAGTTTGGAGTAGGAAATGCTAGTCTCCACCTAGGCTGGTCCCTTGAGCTGGGAACACAGAAATCCAACAGCTTTGTGGCATTTGTGTGCAGGAAGGAAGTGTCAATCACTTGGCTGCAGAGGGAGAGAAGCCTGAGCAAGTGATGCCGTAAGGTTTTCTTCATGCTCTGAACTCCCAGGCTTGACTCTGATTCTGCCCTTGAGTTCACGAGGTGCCCTCTCTCTTACTGCCATATGCCTCTTTGCACTTAAGTCCATGCAGTGGGTTCCTGCTGCTTGCCGCTGCAAGGATCTGACTCAGCCTCACCCTAAGTGTACACCTCCCAGTTCCTGTCTTTTCACTTTCTCCTGTATCTCTGTGATCTTTAAAGAGGAAAGACTGAGCCGTGCAGTCCAGTAGGTCCCTATTGGTACCTCTGAGGTTTGAGCTGAAAACAGTATGGGAAAAGTGAGGGCAAGTAAAGATGAAAAGCAGAAAGAATTATCTTGTTTAATTTCTTTGGACAGTGCATTCAACAATTTTTAAATGTTTCTTCCATACCAAACACTGTGCAGTGTGCTAAGAATAAGGTGTGTGGTTATTTTTATTTTGTTTTGGACATGATCTGTGGCATGTGGGATCTTAGTTCCTCGACCAGAGTTTGAACCCGTGTCTCCTACATTGAGAGCATGGAGTCTTAACCACTGGACCACCAGGGAAGCCCCAGGATAGAGTGTTTAATATGGCAGGTGATTCCTGTCTTCATGGTATGTACAGTCGGTTGGGGGAACCAGACGTAAAATGAGTACCACGGTGCCTGGTGAGTTTTAACAGAAGTAGGTGTAATGGGCACATGGTCACAAGAGGTCCCTGAGAAAGTTCCATTTTATATTTTTAGAATTTATTTATTTTTATTTGTGGCTATGTTGGGTCTTTGTTGCAATGCACAGGCTCTTCCTTGAGGCTCACAGGCTTTCTCTGGTTGCAGTGAGTGGGGTCTATTTTCCAGTTGCAGTGCACAGGCTTCTCATTGTGATGGTTTCTCTTGTTACGGAGTCCGGGCTCTAGGTGCGTGGACTTCAGTATTTGTGGTGTGAGGGCTCAGTAGCTGCAGTTCTCGGGCTCTTGACGGTGGGCTCAGTACTTGTGGTGCATGGGCTTAGTTGCTCCATGGCATGTGGGATCTTCCCGGACCAGGAATCAAATCCTATGTCCCCTGCATTGGCAGGCAGATTCTTAACCACTGGACCATCAGGGAAGTCTGGAAGGTCTATTTTAAACCCTGCTATCTATAGAGAATTTGGGGTGACTGATGACTTGTTTTTTAGTTTCCTCTAAGCTGATGTTTATGGATGAGTGAGAAATAAGAGTGTGTCCTTATCAAATACTCTTTCAAAAATTGTATCTTCCTGACATTATCTCACATGGTAGCTGGAAAGTAGCCTTCCTAGCTGGGACCTGCCTGACCTTGAATACCAGGGAGGAACCTTCCTGAGGGTACAGAGTTAAGGTTTTAGTTATGGCTGTAAATGTGATTATTTGTTCCAGGCTTCTAATAGATACCATTTCAACCACTATATTTGCATCTTACTACAGAGGGGAAAAGGCAGAGGAGCCAGAGATAAAATTGCCAACATCTGCTGGATCATCAAAAAAGCAAGAGTTCCAGAAAAACATCTATTTCTCATTTATTGACTATGCCAAAGCCTTTGACTGTGTGGATCACAATAAACTGTGGAAAATTCTGAAAGAGATGGGAATACCAGACCACCTGACCTGCCTCTTGAGAAATCTGTATGCAGGTCAGGAAGCAACAGGTAGAACTGGACATGGAACAACAGACTGGTTCCAAATAGGGAAAGGAGTACGTCAAGGCTGTATATTGTCACCCTGCTTATTTAAGTTATATGCAGAGTACCTCATGAGAAACGCTGGGCTAGAAGAAGCACAAGCTGGAATCAAGATTGCCAGGAGAAATATCAATAACCTCAGATATGCAGATGACACCACCCTTATTGCAGAAGGTGAAGAAGAACTAAAAAGCCTCTTGATGAAAGTGAAAGAGGAGAGTGAAAAAGTTGGCTTAAAGCTCAACATTCAGAAAACGAAGATCATGGCATCCAGTCCCGTCACTTCATGGCAAATAGTTGGGGAAACATTGGAAACAGTGTCAGACTTTATTTTTTTGGGCTCCAAAATCACTGCAGATGGTGATTGCAGCCATGAAATTAAAAGACGCTTACTCCTTGGAAGAAAATTATAACCAACCTAGATAGTATATTAAAAAGCAGAGATATTACTTTGCCAACAAAGGGCTGTCTAGTCAAGGCTATGGTTTTTCCAGTAGTCATGTGTGGATGTGAGAGTTGGACTGTGAAGAAAGCTGAGCGTCGAAGAATTGATGCTTTTGAACTGTGGTGTTGGAGAAGACTCTTGAGAGTCCCTTGGACTGCAAGGAGATCCAACCAGTCCATCCTAAAGGAGATCAGTCCTGGGTGTTCATTGGAAGGACTGATGCTAAAGCTGAAACTCCAATATTTTGGCCACCTCATGCCAAGAGTTGACTCATTGGAAAAGCCCCTGATGCTGGGAGGGATTGGGGGCAGGAGGAGAAGGGGATGACAGAGGATGAGATGGCTGGATGGCATCACTGACTCAATGGACATGAGTCTGAGTGAACTCTGGGAGTTGGTGATGGACAGGGAGGCCTGGCGTGCTGCAATTCATGAGGTCACAAAGAGTCGGACACAACTGAGCGACTGAACTGAACAGAAGGGAAAAAAAACAAACAAGCAAGCATGAAAAGCACAGGCATTCCTATTTTCATAGTTGAGTTATTTCAGATTTATTTTACCAACTAGCTTTGCTATTCATGGGGTCAGACAAAGGAGTAGAGGAGAGAGAGTGCAGGCAGGAGCCGGGGTGGCAGGTGTTTGAGATTTTTCTTACTCTGCAGAGTTGGGTATCATGTCTGGACCTTTCTGGCTAACACTTCCCCCATGGAGAAGAGGAAAAGCCACTTGGCTGCCAAAGGTACAGTGAACAAAGAGTTTAAGAGGGCCAGAATCTCAGGCCTGAGTTGAGGATTGGGCAGTTGGAAAACCTCTGTGGATTCTGTCACTGCCGGGACCGACAGATGGAACTTACTTTGGCTCCTAAGTGTTTATGCATTTGTCCCCGAAGCAGAACAGAAGATGGCTCTTCAAAGGTGACTACAAGTAAAAGGCACGCCCAATAAATAAAATGACCATTTTGTAGGATCTTAAGCTCTCTGCCTTGAAAATCCCATCTGGTGGGATGGCATTTGCCCAGGCTAAGGCTGTGGTTGGGCCCCTTCAGTTTCCCTACCAGTGTGGCCACTTGACCATTTGCTCAGCTAACTTTTTGAAGTATAAGAACTCTACTCAGTGAAGTAAGTCAGACAGAGTAAGATAAAGACCATGTGACTTCCCTCTTGTGGAATATGAAGCACCAACAAATAAATGAACAAACCGAATAAAAATAAATACATAGATATCGTGAGAACAGATTAGTGGTTACCAGAGGTGAGGCAAAATGCTTAAAGGGGATCAAATGCGTGGTGACAGGTGGAAACTAGATTTTTGGTGGTGAGCACGCCGTAGCAAGTGTAGAAATGTTGGGGTGGCCAAAAAGTTTGTCTAGGTTTTTCCATAACATCTTACACCACCCTGTGTAATGTTATGAAATGTATGTAATGTTATAAACCAGTGTTAGCTCAATAAAAATAAATCTAAATATTTTAAAACTTTTAAAATTTAAGTAAACAAATAAATAATAGTTAATAAAGTGTAGGAACTCTAATCCTCACTTAAAACCTTCATTTTGAACTGCCTGCTTTTCCAGTTTTATTTATTTATTTTTTCATCAGCCTGGTTGAGCGAAAGGCTGTTTATTATTTGTGTTGTGTAGTATAAAGGATATATATGCAGTCGACTATTCATCTATATTCTGAGTTTCTGCTTTGTGTTATCCTTCTGCAGAAATGCCTACATTCATTGGGCTCTCAGCTCATACTGCTGTGTGTATACATGAAATGTTTTATCTGCTTCTTTAAACAAAATTTTATTGGAGTCTAGTTGATTATTTTGTGTCAGTTTCAGGTATACACCCAAGTGAATCTGTTACACAAATACATATATCCAGTCTTTTTTAGATTCCTTCCCCATATAGGCCATTACAGAGTACAGAGTAGAGTTCCCTGTGCTATGCAGTGGGTCCTTATTAGCTATCTGTTTTACATATAGTGGGGTGTATATGTCAATCCCAGTCTCCCAATTTATCCCTCCCCACTGCTCCCCCCACCCCCTGGTAACCGTAAGTTTGTTTTCCACATCTGTGTTTCTATTCTGTTTTGTAGGTACGTTCATTTGTACCCCTTTTTGTTTTACATACAAGTGATATCATAGGATGCTTGTCTTTCTGTTACTTTACTCAGTGTGACAGTCTCTGGGTCCATCCAAGTTGCCGCAAATGGCATTATTTCTCTTTTATGGCTGAGTAATACTCCACTGTATATATGCACCGCACCTTCTTTATCCATTCCTCGGCCGATGGACACTTAGGTTGCGTCCATGTCCTGGCTGTTGTAAGTCTTGCCGCCATGAACGTTCATCTGCCATCATGCTCAGCGCCCCTTTGAAGAAACACTAAGGAAAATGACTTTTCAGGTAGGAGAGCCAGAAACCCTTGGCTTTCTCTAAGGCAGAACTTCTCATCCTGTGTTACAGCGTCCTGGGATGATCCAAATGGATTCTGGGCCCTGCGAACTGATCTGTTTAGTTGGGCAGGAGCAATCCAGTCATCGGGGGCCCAGCAGTCTGTTCCATTTCCTCCAGGCTGTTTTGCTCACATCTAAGTTTCTGTGTGATCTGTGAGGTGAAAAAGGTTAGGAGGAGCAACTCTATGGACCTGATACATAGTCCTTATCCGTAAGGTGAATCATGGGCTCTGTTATATTCCCAACAGATCTTTTTTTTTTTAAATTTTCTTTCTCGGATTTGATATATTTTCCTCAGTCAAGACTTTTTGCCTATTTCTAGCCTTTGTTGTTGTTGTTTTTTGTATCTGCTTTTAAAGCCATTTTCAATTCTTTGTGAAATGAGGTAGGGAATGCATGGACTAAGTTATCTTAGTTAAGACAAATGAGAGATGCAGTTTGAACATACTGTTTGCATTAAATTCTGACAAAGCTGCATTGTTTAATATTGGAGTGTTCATCATTGCTCATAGGATAGCACTTGTGCCTGGGTGGGAAACTGGACTTTGATTTCCATGTTTGCTGCCAATTTGCTGACTGATTTCAGGCAAGTCCTGTCATTTTCTCTGCTCTGAACCTTACAGATAAGCTGTCCGTTTTCTGTTTCTCAGATTTGCAGAAATATTTTGGTTATATGTCAAGTAAACATTTGTAAATTATTTTCAAGTTGCTGGTGTTTAGCAATATACACTCTCTTTGCTCATCTTAACCCAGAGGGATTAGGAAAGATTGGCTGATTTGTGAGGTTGTCGTTGGGTTGGTGTCCCATCTGTTGGAACTGTAGTCTTAGAGCAGCTTGAAATTGAGGGTTTAGAAAATTGAAATGATTAATGTGCTCATATCCATATACTTATATTTGGGATAGAAATGAGTTAGTCTGCAATTTTCCCATCGGTGAGGTCCAAGGCTTGGGACAGTGGAGGTGGCTTGTGCACTGTCCTGCCCTTTCTGCTGGGTTTATTGGGGTTGTGGGGGAAATTCACGTGGGAAGATGAATGACGGAAAGTTATTTAAAATAATGAATTTTGTATTTCTGTTTTTATAAGATAGTGCTTGCTTGGTGAGTTTTAAACAGTATGTTTAATTCAGTTGAGGACGTTTGTTGGCTGTGGGGGGTGTGTATATAATTCAGAAATGCTCATCCTATTGTTTAGTTCATGTCTTATTTCACATAACTTCGTGGTTCCTAATTGCGACATACACTGCTCCTTTGTTGGTTTCTTTTTGGTATAGGTTGTATTATAGAACCATGTGTAGAAGATGACTTGTTTTTATTATTGACATTTTCCAAAATAACAATGTAATCTGATCTTTTGATTTTCTGTTTACTCAGAAGAAAAAGTACCCAAGGAAGTTTGATATTTCACAGAATTGAAGGAGAACAAATTATCCAAGCTAAAGATAACAGATATTAATTAATCTGAATGATTATAACATTTATTTAGCATACTCTGATTTTCATCTGACAGAGTAATTTAAAGCTTCCTATAGTCAGATCACTTTACTGTCACTTAAAACGTGTCTGGGAGAAAAAGGGACCACTGCCCATTCACCGTCATTTTGCTGATGTTACTTAGACTAAATTAAAACAAAACTAAGGGGTAATTTTAATTGAGTTCATAAAATATTTGATTTAAATGAAAAATGCTTTTTCACGCTAGGCAATTGAATTCCTAAATATAAGTGTTCTTAGTAAAGCAAATCATGGGCCGAATACTATTAAAAAGTATATATTTATATACTTTTTAAAAAATATTATTTTGTGACACACAGCTGAATGGAGTAGTATCCAGGAATTAAATCTTTGCTTTATGGTGTTGAGGTTCTCTTTGTATGCCTCTCTAGTCAAGGCCCTCTTATCGTAGAATCCTGACATTTTGTTTGTTTGTTTCTTACTTTATTTTTAATTGAAGAGTAATTGCTTTACAGTATCGTTTTGGTTTCTGCTAAAGGATCCTGACATTTAACTTCACCAGGATGCCTTTAAATACCTGAAGTTTTATTCACAGAGTACTGTTGCTTATTTAAAGTTCCCACATCCATTCAGCACATCCCATGAAGATTAGTGTCTCCTGCCAAATAATGCCTTTAGCATAGTAAAGCTGTCAGAGTGATTGAAATCCACAGTTCAACCTTCATTGGAACTTGTGTTTATTTGAGTAAAGTTCAAATGATCAGCAAAGGACAGGAAATAAATTAGTCATAAAATGAAAGAATTATAGGTTTAAATGATAGAAATGGGTAAACTTTCCCCCAAATAGAAGTATTTTGAGAATGCCTCCTCTCAACTTACATTTTTTTAGAAAGCAAGAGCAATATTTCTTCTTAGATCATCCATGGGATAAGATAGAAATCCAATTAGCCAGTTTCTCTCTAATCCATTAAACTGTTGCTCCCTTGAAGTTGACATTGGTTTCTTTGTTCCCTTTGCTTAGGGCTGATGCGTGGTCAGCTGTTCAGTCATGTCCAACTTTTTGTGACCTCCATGGGACTGTAGCCCACCAGGCTATCAGTCAGTATTTTACCTATGGAAAATCTCTGTCCATGGAATTTTCCAGGGAAGAATGCTGGAGTGGGTTGCCATTTCCTTCTCCAGGGGATCTTCCCGACCCAGGGATCGAACCCGCATCTTTTGCATCTCCCGCATTGGGAGGCAGATTCTTTACCACTAGCACCATACCGGCTCATATCCTGAGCTTTTCCCCCTTCAAATTGTATGGTCATTAATATAATCACCCAAATTAGGGGTTCTCTTTTCATTCTCCCTAAACTTTAAGCTGAACCCCTGCCTTAAACTACCAGATTTCATTTTTAAAATACATTCAGTATTGCAAAAGTGTTTAAAGATAAGATTTTGACAGTCCACCAAGTCCTGACACTAATATGAGAGAGTATTATTTCCCATTACCCACAGACCTCTACAGATTTCTTCCCTATCATATTTGTACTTTTCATGGTCTTGCTTCCTAAATTTTTGCCAAATATCCTTCTTTTGAGTGTCGTCAATCCGAGACTGAGCAGGGAGATGGCCAGTTTTGATCAGACAACTTGGAAAATGAGACCTCTCTTGTTTCTTCATTAAAAAAAAGGTTAATAATTGTATTTACTTATTTATTTTTGGCTGTGCTGGGTCTTCACTGCTGCTCCGGCTTTTCTCCGGTTTTGGGGAGTGGGGGCTGCTCTCCAGTTGTGGTACTTGGACTTCTCATTGCAGTGGGGTTCTCTTGTTGCAGAGCACAGGCTCTAGGTCGCACCAGCTTTAGTAGTCGTGGTGTGTAGGCTCACTAGTTGCAGCTCCTGGGCTCTGGGGCACAGGCTCCATAGTTGTGGCACACGGGCTTAGTTGACATCAGCATGTGGGACCCTCCTGGATCAGGGATTGAACCTGCGTCTCTTGCATTAGCAGGTGGATTCTTTACCACTGGTGGTGGAAGCGCCTTCCCTTATTTCTAGATAAAATGTATTTCAGCCAGCCACTTTGGTTGACTATTGGAGAATGCATGTTTAAGGTGGGCGAATAGAACAGTCTCTCAACCGAGTTCATCTCTGACCTGAACTTTCAGCCGTCAGAAAGCCCCAATTATTTCTTCATTGACTGGCGAATTATTAGTTGTTACAGCTGAATTCTTCTTTGTGAAATATCATGTTTTTGCAACCTGCTACAAACATTGGGTCTAAATCATATTTTGTTTGTTTCTTCCCTTATTCTTCCCTCTGCAGGATTCCCTCGACTATGTGGTCATAATTGTGACTTTACTGTGTCCTAGTATGCTTCCTTAGGCAGTTCTGCCCTTTGATATTTTTTTACATGGATGACTAGGGGCTTACTGCATATGGACCATAGCACTAGTCTTTCAGAGATTGCTTTTTCAATTAATTTCTGGTGAGTTGAAGTTAGAAGGATCTCTGCATCAATTTATATACTCCTTCAACCCCGAAATGGAAAGACACTATAACATCAAATGTGGGCATCAATATTTCTTTTTGTTTTTTAAGTAAGGTGGTTTTTATTGTTTTTTTTGTTTTGTTTTTTTTAAGTTTTGGTTGCTCTGGGCTTTTGTTGCCTTTTCTGGGCTTCTCTTGTTGTGGGAAATGGGCTTAGTTGCCCTTTGGCGTGTAGGATCCTAGTTTTTCAATCAAGAATGGACCCTACGTTGGAAGTCAGATTCTGAATCACTGGACCACCAGGAAAGTCCCAATATTTCTTTCAATCCACTTCTTTCCTCCTTGGCCCTGCATCGCCTATGGGTAACCGACCCAGGGCCTCTTCCTATGGGAATGTTATAGTGAGGAAGTGGTTTGAAAAGCATAAGACTTACCTACTGAAAGTCTTCACACACACACACAAGGTTTTTTGTAGGGTTTTTTTTTTTTTGGTGTTTTGCCATAATGCCTCTTTGAAAGAATGTTTACACTTTGGGGGGCACCTGGGAGGTAATATCTCAGTCTCTGTCAATCCCCTGTCTAAGGCCACATGAGTTCTAGCACATGGGTTCTGCAACAACAGAACTTCTGTTAAAGCTTCTTTTACTTATTTAGGAAAGGTTTTTTTCCTTTTGCATTCTGAAGGCATTTCTTACTATCCGTATAAAGTGATGTGAACCAAGGAGGTGACATTGGGGACGAGTTTTACATTATGGCTCCTATATATAGTTGGTGTCATAATCTATCAATTCCTTGATGACAGCTATAATATCTTATATATCATTGCATCAAATGTCTTGAACATAGTAAGCATTCTAAATTTTTGTTGAAGTATGACAAAAAATTTAGTAAATGGGGGTAAAATAAGGAATAACGAAATAGCAGTGTTGATTTAAGGGTAGCTTGTGCAGTATTGAGGGAAAAAAAAAGTCTTTTAAATCGCATTCGGAGATCAGTGGGTTTTCTAATTATTACATAACCAGATAGGAAGTTTCGAGTAAGTCACATAGGAAATACTTTTGTATGGTCAGGGAGGCAGCTGAGTGATGAGATTTTTCTTTATTATATGTAGCCACTTGGACTGCAGTCCAATTTTGCTTCATATATGCATACTTATATCATAATAAATTGTTAGATATGTAAAAATTTTAACAAGAATAGCAAAATAATAAGCAAAGACCATGTTATAGAAATACTCATGTCACTCAAACATAAGAACTGTGTTGAGTTTTTCCATGTGTATTTTTACGTGTGTTTCCTTTATGTAGTACTATAATCAGTATAATCTTTTCTTTTGCCTTTTTCAGCTAACATGATAGTTTTCCACGGAATCATTAAATTTTAATCCTGCACTCATGTTATGGGATTATGAGACCTGGCATCTTAGCATGTGTGTAGAGATTTCGGTAACAGAGTTTATAGGCCAAAGATGAGTAAGACTGGCTTTCTTAGGGCAGTACATTAAATATTGATTGATTGCTTTTTTCCCAGCAGTGTTCTTTTGGGAATCTGGTTTAAATTTGTGGGTAAACAAAAAGAAGATATTTTGCTATATTGGTGAAAGTTTGGTGTGGGGGGGTATATATTTCTATTTATTAAATATATCATGTCTCAAAATTAGAAAAAAGTAAGTAGTTTTTGCAGTTCAGAGCATTTTGTTGTTGTTGGTCATGGCCCTTGTATAGAGAATCAAAAAAATGTTACCGAGTATTTATGAAGTGGTTCTGTTAGTAGAACTTGAAGTGTTTTTTTTTTTTTTTAAATAGTTTAAAGGTGTTTGAAAGTAGGACTATGTTTGAAATCTGTCTTTGAACCTCCTTCAGCTTTTTTTTTACCCTGTGTGAACTTGGTTAAGACATCTAATCATAACTTTAAAATATGAATAAAAATATTTGATGTTGATTATGATTTTGATGATGGGTAATTCAGGACCTGTAGGGCTACTGTGAAAAATTATGTTGAGGACTTCTGTGGCGGTCCAGTGGTTAAGACTCCTAGCTTCCAGTGGAGGGTGAGCGGATTTGGTCCCTGATTCAAGGACTAAGATCCCATATGCCATGTGGTATAGCCAAAATAAATAAAGAAAAGAAAAGCAAAATGAGTATAAGTTATGTTGAGCTTTGTAGAACACCATTTTGACATGAAATAAAGTTGTTAAAAGGCCCCCATTCTTACCAGTAAGCATAGAGAAAGAGGCTGGGAACTGGAAACTGACCTGGCAGTTTGGGGTTTCCAAGCCTGCTCCCTTCACTCAAGCGTGGTGGTAGCAAGGGGGTCAGTCCCCCCTGGCAGGGAGGCCCTGTCCAGGTCTGGGTGAACTGACTCATCTGACTTCCTTTCTCTGAAGCCTGGCCCTGTGCTGAGCTGCTTGGAGGCTTGAGACAAAGCCTGCAAGCCTTTTCCGAATCGGCAGCCTCTTGCATCTGCTTTGAGTACTGGCAGTAAAAGACTTCTGTTAATCCACATGCCACAAATCAGTTCTGAATTAAAAAAAAAAAAAAAAAGATTTCTGTTCTTTTGTGTGCAGGGCAAGGAGGGGCCGGAAATAAGGTCTTTCTTTTGTGTCCCTAGTTCGGCAAAAATGGATTATTTCCATTAAAGATGGGGTTTTCATGGAAGAGATTGTTGACAGAAGGCTTACCCAGCACAATGTTGTCAATCTACTTGAGCAAATTTAGACTGGTACTGACAGAACAGGCAAGACCACGCCCCCTGGAACCTGTCCAGTTTGTGTCTTACTTGTTACAGTCATTAAAAGGATAACTGAAAAACTCGGGGTTGGTTGTAAAATTACTGTTTTTATTTTCTGTGAGCGGGAGTTCCATGAACTGTTTGTCAGGAAATAGTGGGGGGAGAAAAGTAGCCACACGCTTTGAGCTAGTCAGTCACTCCTGAATCCACGAGCATCATCGTTTTGTTAATTTCATCAACATGTTCATTTCTTTCAGCTCCATGTTCATGCATGTCTTTTAACCCGGAAACAAGAAGACTGTCCATAGGTCTAGACAATGGTACAATCTCAGTAAGTACCCATAAATAAGATTTCCAGTTGAAATACTTCCCCCTCCTGTGGAGTATGTATATGTGTATTGTGATGAAAATTATTTATTAGTGTTTTTTTTTTCAAATTAGCAAATTAATTTTCTTGCCAAGTTAAGTGTAAATTGCAGTGCAGCAAATACTGGTAAGGCGCAGGGAGAGGTGTCGTCAGTATCAAATGCCAATGAGATTCGGCTTGATATACATGTTCACCTTCATGGTGGTTAGAATAGGGGCATTACAAGGCCATGGGGTGAACTACCTGGTTCTGGGGGTTGGCAAGAGGAAGCTGTGATACTGGCGGCTTTGATGAGATGGTTAAGCATGGCGCCATATGTGGCTCCACGTAAGTAACAGGACATGAGGAAAACGCTCTCCTAGACCTGGGTGTCTGATCTCAACTTTGATACTTGATGTTGACCTCCTTCTTCCTCCTGCTCCTTGGGGTCTTCTTTACCGCCCTCTAACATGTGAATAGAATTCTATCCATTTGTACAAATTTGTTAAGAAAGCACAGGACCTAGATTTAGTCTGTTGAGTAGACCCAGATAAACATAAGACCCATTGGTTAGAGATCTTGAGGGAACTGAAGTGATCAGAGATTGGAATTTCAGGTTTTACGACTTAATCATCGTTTTACATATTTATTTTCAACTAGTATATTAACTAGTAAGATGGCTGATCTGGTAAATTCTCCAGTATTGTCTTTACTCGTGGTCAAGAGAGGCCCTGCTTTGGGACCTGGGAATTAGAGGACCCCTCTCTGGCACGCCTCCCCACCAGATGAAGGATCTGAGGGGCCAGAGGTTGTGTGCAGCCTCAGCCCTCACTCCACTCACGCCCATGCTCTGGGTACTTGACTGTGGAAACTTCCTGCCCCCAAAGAGCTTAGGGCCTGCTTCTAGGGCCTCCATGGGCCTTTTCCCTGGATCTGTCCTGAGGAGGATAAAACTAATGTGTGCTTTTAGCCTGAAGGGTGGTTCAGGGGCAGTGGTTTGAGGTGGGTAGGATGTCCGCATGGGTGGGCAAGGCCCCTCAAGGTGTCGGTGGAACTGGGTGTGGAAAAGAGCATGGGTTGGCCCTCTCCTGTCGCCACACTATGACAGGGAACTTCAAAGGGCCTAAAAATTCTGACTTTATACCTGTGCCTCCAAGTGGCTGAAGGTATGTTTGTCTAGATTGGAGGAAGAGGCCATATCTAATAGTTTAACTTGACTTAAAACTTTTAACAAATTTAGATACATGGAATGTGGGTCTTCCTTTCTGGTCTTGACCCAGCCCCGCTTCGGGGTCTGAAGAGGCGAGCCTGACATTTGCTATTTGATCTTTAGTGAAAACATTTGTTGGGTGGTTGTTATGGAAATTTTAACAATATTTTAATGGTATTGTTACATATAATAATCAGTCCTTTGCCACATATTTACAGAAGTACTATAAGATCTAATGCATTTGGGAGGTCTGTAAACCCTGTTCCTTAGGTTGGAATTGAAGGTCATGATACAGACTGTTGTCTTTTTTAAGGAGAGCCATTTTTAACAAGTGTGGTGTGTGCAGTATAAATTTACTTTTAAAAGGCAAGGAGAGATAATTGGATTGTTCAGTGAGCTGAAGTTTCATCACAAGAGAAAATCTGAAAAGATGAGCTGAGATCCATTTATCGCCAGCAATTCATGCAATAGTCTGTGTGACACTCACTCTCTGTGAAAAGCCTTCTCTGTGTGTATAGCATAGAAGAGATTCTCTGCATTTTGTGAAATCAGTATTGGGGATTGATGGGTGCTGATAAATTTGGCTTTGAAGGCAAGACAGGTGAGCAAAGTAAGTTCTGGAGAGTTCTGGCTATTTATTGTATCATTATTCCTTTAGTAAATGAAATTGCCAGAAAGCTGGATCATAGTGAGGAACTGGACTAAAATGGTTCCCTAGTTGTGTCAGCTTGGTGTCAAGATACCAAATCTCATCTTACTCAGTCTTCTAAGAAAGATTAAGACTCCGGCTTGAATGAAATAATTTCCTTAAAATTCTCTCTTGTATATTGCTGAAGAAGATGAACTGTATACCCTGCCTGTTTTCATGTGAAGAATTGTAAAGAGTTCTGTATTAGGGAACAATATAGCGAGAGAACAGGGTGTTTAACGTTCAGAATTCTCATTGATCACTACAATACAAGGTTCTTTACTAAAAATGCTTACAGAATCTCACCTATTGAATAGTTTACTTGCTGGACATGAGAAATTTTTTTCAGAGACCATAAATTTTCTGTATCCTAAATATACCAAATATATTTTAGAAGAAATACTAGTGGTTCACTTACTTTAAAACACAGAAAGTAAATCGTTATTTCACTTTATTTTGCTGCATAAAAGAGATTGAAGAGGCAGTTAACCTTGTGCAACTGAGCAGTGTATTAAAAATGAAGTAGAGGGCTTCCCTGGTGGCTCAGTGGTAAAGAATCTGCCTGCTAATATAGGAGGAGACACAGGTTTGATCCCTGATCCTGGAAAATCCCACATGCTGCGGGGCAGCTAAGCCTCTGAGCCCAACTATTGAGCCTGTGCTCTAGAGCCAGGGAACCACAGCTACTGAAGCCCCATGCGGAGCCTGCGCTGTGCAGCAAGAGAAGCCACTGCAGTGAGAAGCCCGCACAGCGCGTCTAGAGAGGAGCTCCCACTCACCGCAGCCGGAGGAAAGCCTGAGCAACAGCACGGACGGAGCACAGCCAAACTAAACACAATCTTTAAAAAAATGAAATAGGGCCTTCCCTGGTGGTCCAGTGGCTAAGACTCTGAGCTCCCAGTGCAGGGGGCCCAGGTTCGATCCCTGGTCAGGGAGCTAGATCCCACATGCTACAACTAAGACCCAGAGCAGCCAAATAAATAAACAAAATTTTAAAAAAATGAAATAGAGGTAACAAGAAGAGAGACCATTCTTTCAAAAGTTTGGCCACAAAAGGAGAGGGCAAGAGAGAAGGTGAGTGCTAGAGCAAGATGTGATAGCAGACGAGCACCTAGGGGGCCCAGAACAACGTGGAGAATTTAGGTTTGGGAAAGAGTGGGGAGACTTTTAATTTTTAAGGTAGGGAAAGACAGAGGCTGTTTTGAGATATAAGAGAGGAGTGACCTTTTATTTTTCTCGTGAAGTAGCAAGTTAGGTCACCTACTGAGAGAAGCAAAACTGAAGGTGGGTTTATTTTCATGTCCATAGCTTTTGTTCTTTCTGATCGTGTAGCCCAGAGCCTCCTTCCGCCGTCTTGGTCTACAGTCCCAGTTCTCTCTCAAGGTCTTGTGCAAATGTCATCTTTTCTCTCTTTCTTTTTTTCCTTTTTTCTTGGACTAGTGGTTCCTGAGGCCTCCCAATTAAAATTTATCACACACAATACTCGGTAGGTTAGTTATATCATACTGCTTATTTAACCTGCTTTGTGAAAAGTTTTCAAGTCTGTCTCTTCCATTAAAGTGTTCACTAAGGAACTGGCCAGTCTTTAATCCATCTCCTCTCACATTGGATCTTAGCTAGTATGGTTCTTTGTAGTACAAATTAGGGACTCAGTGAATAATTTGTTAAATAAGTTGTTGACTAAGTACATATAGTATATATTAATATAGTTGGTTGTAATAAGTACCTGCTTAAATTCTGAGATAGTTTATTTGTACAGTTCTCTTGCTATTCAAAATGATTTTCACAATGGAACTAACTTCTACAGGGGAAGAAGTTCTGCCAGTAATTTAATTCATCCTGCATTTGAGTTTTCAGAAACGCCTTCTGTTTTAATGTTGAAAGAAGTCAGTCAGATTGTGCTAACTGCTATTCCTGATGAGGTAGGACTTTAAAATTTTTTCTGTCATAATGCCTTGTGTATTCTAGTCAGCCAACAAATATGTAAATATCAGCTGTGTGCAAACCGTTCTGCTCAGCTCTAACATGTGGCTCCTGATGTCAAAGAGCTTGTTCGGCTTGGGGCAGAATGAAAAGTGCAGTTATGAAATAAATATTAATAACACAAAGTAAAAAAAACTACAGCAGCAGTAGCACTATACTGGTGAACGTGACGGTGGCAGCTGGTGAGGTCAGAAGAAAGTAGTGGAGAGCGGTCTGGGGCGGCACCATGGAGCCTGATACAGATAGGAAGGAGAAGGTGTTTTAGGCACAATGAATGGCATGGGGCGGGGGGGGGGTGGGGGGGTGGTAAAACTCATATCATCTTTATATTTTTCCTTCTTCATCCAAACTGTTAGGGAGGGAGTTCTGTGGTCATCCAGTGGTTAGGAATCTGCCTGCCAACGCAGGGGAAATGGGTTCGATCCCTGATCTGGGAATATGCCACATGCCTCAGGGCAACTAAGCCTGTGCACCCTTGAGTCTGTGCTCTGAACCAAGAGAGGCCACCACAATGAGAAGACAGAGTACTGCAATTAGAGAAAGGCTATGCACAGCAAGGAAGACCCAGGGCAGCCAAATAAATAAATAAACCAACAACAGAAAAAACTTAAAAAAAAAAACCCCCAAACTGATAGGGAGCCAAAAGTTTTATTAAAATCTTGCCAAGATAAATACACAGTCACTGGAAAGTTTTTGAACAAGGCCCCAAGTTTATAAAATCTCTGTTCTTTGAAGATGAATTTCATATATGTGTTACAGGAAGTTTGATTGTGATAAGAGGAAAAGATTGCTCTGTATAGTGGTGAGCATTCAGAATAAGGGTTATTTTATAAAAATAAATGATATTGACCATGTATGGATTTGATGCTACCGTTTTGGTAGTTCTTGTGGTTATTATAGTCTTCGAGTTTGTATCATTTATCCAAGGGAATGAAAAAGGAAAGAGAATAAACCTTTATTGAGCATTACTGTGTACCAGGCACTCTGCATGCACGTGTTCAGTCGTGTCTGACTCTTTGAAACCCTTTGGACTGTAACCCGCCAGCCTCCTCTGTCTGTGGGATTTTCCAGGCAAGAATTCTGGAGTGGATTACCATTTCCTCCTTCAGGGGATCTTTCCAGCCCGGGAATCGAACCTCACTGCCTGCATAGCAGGCGGACTGTTTACCTGCTGAGCCGTTGGGGAAGCCCCATCAGTCACTCTGCTTTACATATATTCCCTCATTACAGCTTCAAAGTAATTCTATGATGTAGGTGATGTTACTCACATTTTTCGGATAAGACTAAGGCCTAGAGAGTTCACATGCTTCCCCGGCTCACTGAGCCAGGAAATACCTCCTAGTGGAGCTAGGGACTCTGAGCCTTGGAGCCTGGGCTTTGTCCTCACCCCACACTGCTGGTCAGGAGCCCTTCCTGCCTCTGTTCAAGGCTTTCCATCCTGCCTGTTGCCTCATTTGGTTACGGGTCTGTTTCCTTCACCTGACTGTCATCTGCCTGAAGGCAGAGGCCACGTGTTTCCGTGTTGTTTCCTGGGCATGGAAACTTTGTGAAAGGTCTATTGAAGGAAAGAGGGACGGCATTGCAGTTCCTGCCACTCAGGATGCTACAGCCAAAGTTGGGCACTTAACCAGGATAAAATTACTCTCAACAGTTGACGCGATGAGTGCACCTTATGTTTAAATGACAGGCTTAAGCGTATAGAAGAATTTGATGTCCATACTCTGCTTCCTGAAATTAGTAAGATAGATACATGAAGCAAGCAACTAAAAAACCTAAATAGAAATGTGTTCCTGAAAGTCTGTGGGACTGCTGGAATCCTTGGAGTTCCTTGCCTGGTAGATGGGTCACTCCAGTCCCTGCCCGCATCTTTTTTATTTTTTTTAATTAAGAGTTATTTTTTTAAATTATTATTACTTTTTATGTTTTGGTCATACAGTGCAGGATATGGGATCTTAGTTCCTTTACCAGGGGTCAGCCCCTTGCCCCCTGCATTGGGAGCTCAGAATCTTAACCACTGGACTGCCAGGGAAGTTGCCCTGCCCACAACTGCACATCGACTTACTCTCTGTGTCTTCACATGACCTTCTTATAAGTCACTGGATGAAGGGCTCACCCTCATCCAGTATTATCTCCTTTTAACTAATTATATCTGCAGAGACCTTAGTTCCAAATAATGTCGTATTCTGAGATTCCAGGTGGATATGGATTTTGAGAGGGCAGTATTCAACTCAGTATACCTAGCGATAATGTTATTTACAATGTCCTAACACTGTGATGTCCTAATGTTATTTACTGTGTCCTGACAGTTGCTTAGGAAGCAATTTTGTGAATGTGAAAAATGATGCTTTTGGAAGTATCTAAAGATATTAATGTTCAAGCTGGATTTAGAAAAGGCAGAGGAACCAGAGATCAAATTGCCAACATTCGTTGGATCATCAAAAAGCAAGAGAGTTCCAGAAAAACATCTACTTCTGCTTTATTGACTACAGCAAAGGCTTTGACTGTGTGGATCACAACAAACCAAGGAAAATTCTTAAAGAGATGGGAATACCAGACCACTTTACCTGCCTCCTGAGAAATCTGTATGCAGGTCAAGAAGCAATAGATAGAACTGAACATGGAACAATGGACTGATTCCAAATTGGGAAAGGAGTACATCAAGGCTGTATATTGTCACCCTGCTTATTGAACTTATATGCAGAGTACATCATGAGAAATGCCAGCCTGGATGAAGCACAAGCTGGAATCAAGATTGCCAGGAAAAATATCAATAATCACATATATGCAGAGGATACCACCCTTATGGCAGAAAGTGAAAAAGAACTAAAGAGCCTCTTGATGAAAGTGAAAGAGGAGAGTGAAAAAGTTGGCTTAAAACTCAACATTCAGAAAACTAAGATCAAGGCATCCGGCCCCATCACTTCATGGCAAATAGATGGGGAAACAGTGGAAACAGTGGCTGACTTTATTTTGGGGGGCTCCAAAATCACTGCAGATGATGATTGCAGCCATGAAATTAAAATACACTTCCTCCTTGGAAGAAAAGCTATGACCAACCTAGACAGCATATTAAAAAGCAGAGACATTACTTTGCCAACAAAGGTCTGTCTAGTCAAGGCTATGGTTTTTCCAGTAGTCATGTATGGATGTGAAAGTTAGAGTCTAATGAAAGCTGAGTGTTGAAGAATTGATGCTTTTGAACTGTGATGTTGGAGAAGACTCTTGAGACTCCCTTGGACTGCAAGAAGATCCAACCAGTCAATCCTAAAGGAAGTCAGTCCTGAATATTCATTGGAAGGACTGATGCTGAAGCTCCAATACTTTGGCCACCTGATGTGAAGAACTGACTCTTTGGAAAAGACCCTGATGCTGGGAAGGATTGAAGGCGGGAGGAGAAGGGGACGACAGAGGAGGAGATGGCTGGATGGCATCACTGATGCAATGGACATGAGTTTGAGTAAACTCCGGGAGTTGGTGATGGACAGGGAGGCCTGGCGTGCTGCAGTCCTTGGTGTCACAAAGAGTCGGACACGACTGAGTGACTGAACTGAAAGATATTAAAAGAGGACAGTTCAGAATCCCTGTGGGGGACAGAAAAGATTAAATTGAAAGGGACCTTAATACTTCTATCTAATGCCACCTTCCCCTAGATTGTTGTAGTTGTTTAGTTGCTAAGTTCTGTCTGACTCTTTGTGACCCCATGAACTGTAGCCTCACCAGGCTTCTCCGTCTATGGGATTTTCCAGGCGAGAATACTGGAGCAGGTTGCCATTTCCTGCTCCAGGGGATCTTCCCGACACAGAGAATGAACCCGGGTCTCTTAGTCTTCTACGTTGGCAGGCAGATTCTTCACCACTGAGCCACCAGGGAAGCTCTTCCCCTAGATTAAGTGATATATATTGGGTAGGTCACATGTCAAGGTAGTGGTGACCGAGCTAGGACCTTCTCGACCCCCAGACAAATGTTCTTCTAATCATACCAAACCAATTTCTTCACACAACTAGGACAGCATGATTGCAGCGAATTGCCCTAAGATGATCACTAATGTGTTATTCCATGAATTTAGTCATTGCTAAAATAATTTTTTTTAAAGAATTTGAGTGTTGAATGTAACAAGGTGTCGTGGATGACTTGTTTATCACTACAGGTTATAATAAGCCTGCAGGGGCTCAACCCAAAGGGTGAGGTCACGTTCTGCGGTGATGACGAGTAACCCATGTATAAAGCCCTTCAGCTGTACCCAAGCTTAGTGTACAGTCAGGCCGCTCCTTCTGGTGTGAAAGTCATCAGAAAACCTTCACCTTGATCAGCTCAAGACACCACAGTGCTACAGCCAACTGGCTCCAGCCTATCAACCATCATGGTGCATTTCAGGGTTTGTACTTACAGAAGAATTGGTGTCACTTCTGGAATTTCGCTGCCTTCTAAGAACTTCCCAGGTGGTGCTAGTGGTAAAGAACCCATCTGCCAATCCAGGAGACATAAGAGACCTGGGTTTGATCCCTGGGTTGCAAAGATCCTCTGGAGGAGGGCATGGCAACCCACTCCGGTATTTTTGCCTGAAGAATCCCATGGACGAGGAGCCTGGCAGACTGTAGGCCACAGGGTCACAACGAGTCAGACATGACTTAACGCGCATGCACAGGATTGCTGGTGTGACACCGTGCACACCATGCGTGAGTAATATCCTGCCCGTGAGCTCAGTGGAGGCTAGGTTGGAAGAACGTTTCAAGAGGTCCTGTGTTCGGAGACAGGTCGATCTGTAATCTCCCAGGCTTCCTTTGAAACTCTCACATAGCTTACGATTACACTAGCTTAGCTTATGATTCCATCCTCCTCCCATGGTTTCTACCACAAAGGACCATCTTTTCTGAGTTTTTTCATCATTCTATGACCCTGGACTTTCTGGTGTGAGGAGTTCCTTTTATAGACTGTTCGGGCTTCCTAGTGGCTCACTGGTAAAGAATCCGCCTGCCAATGCAGGAGACTTGGGTTCAATTCCTGGGTCTGGAAGATCCCCTGGAGAAGGCAATGGCAACTCACTGCAATATTCTTGCCTGGGAAATCCCATGGACAGAGGAGCCTGGTGGGCTACAGTTCTGTGGGTTCGCAAAGGAGTCGCAAGACTTAGCCCCTAAACAACGAGGTAGCCATTCTCTTCTGAATTTGTGCTAATAAGTTATAATAAACTTAAATATGTATAAATAGTTAAATATCATCATTAAATACACATACATATGTGTGTATATCTAAATCTTTCTTCCTACTTAGCAGAACAAGAGTCCTCGAGTTCTGACATGCTAGTTGCTTATTTATTCATACAGTATAATTCACTGAAGGTGGTTTTGTTGAAGAAAACTCTGATGATAGGAGTATTTGTTTGGGTCACAAACCTTGGAATCTCTTAAAAGCAAGCCTGTCTCTTCCTATATGTCATCGTATAGGTAGTTCAGTTCTCTTTTGTTCAGTATCTGAATGTTTTCTTAAAAGCTTGGTCAAGTCGTACTGAATGCATATTCCAAAAGCACTCTTTGGCCCCAGATTTTTTCATGGCACCTCCATTACAATTACGAGTTTTTGAAGGTCCCCTCGATCTCACTTTTACACCAATTCTGTAGCATGAATACCTGTAGGAGCACCCAGATTGCCCTGCATTTTAAATCAGGTGCTAAGAAGATCCAATAGAGTGTGTAGTAGGTTGAAATCATTTATATGCTCCCTACAGGAGGTATCCGCCACAAAAGGTGGCCTTATTAGGATCATTGTATTACTATTCTATTTCTTTTAAAAAACTTTTTTTAGCTGTGCTGCTCAGCTTGTAGGATCTTCTCTGACTGAACCTGGGCCACAGCACCACTGGACCACCAGGGAACTCTCCATATCCATATTACTATTTTATGTTTTTTAGAAATGACTTAAAAATTATGACTTAAAAAAATATATATTTATTTGGCTGCGCCGGGTCTTAGTTGTGCCTTGTGGACTCTTCGTTGTGCCATGTGGGGTCTAATTCCCTGACCGGGGATCCAGCCCGGGCCTCCTGCATTGGAAGCAGGCAGTCTTATCCACTGGACCACCAGGCAAGTCCCTTACTATTTTAGAAGGTGATCATCCTATCTTGGCCACATCAAACAGTGTATCTGTGGTTCAGAAAGGAACTAGCTAGGAATTGATGAGTACATTATGTTCCAGTTACTTTCCCTTTGTCTTATTCCATAATAATCTCTCCCTAAGCCTGGATCCTTCCCACTAGCTTTTTTTAAATTTTATTTTTATTTGTTTATGGCTATGCTGGGTCCCTGTTGCTGCACTCAGGCTTCCTCTGGTTACAGTGGGCTGGGGCTTCTCTCTAATTGCTGTGCTCGGGCTTTTCACAGCAGTGGCTTCTCTTGCTGTGGAGCACGACTCTTGGCACTTGGGCTTCAGCGGCTGTGGTGCCTGGGATTCACTGTCCCCGGGGATGTGGGATCTTCTTGGACCAGGAATCGAACTCACGTCTTCTGCATTGGCAGGAGGATTCTTTACCACTAAGTCACCGGGACAAACCACCGCCCCCAACCCCCACCCCGCCACACACACACACCCCCTACCCATTAGCTTTTAAACTCAACTTTCTTGTTATTAAAAACAAAGTTTGTTTTTTGAGAACAACTCACTTCCCTATTCACAAATTTTTTCAGTGCCATGAAAAAATCTGGGGCCAAAGAGTGCTCTTGGAATATGCATTCAGTATGACTTGACCAAGCTTTTAAGAAAACATTCAGATACTGAACAACTCACTTCCCTATTCTCTCTCTCTTCTCTCCTTATTATCAAACACCTCCACAGACTTGTCTGTGGTCTCCTTCTACATTTCCCCCTACCCCTCTTGCCTGAAAGCACGGCAGTCGGGCCTGCGGTCTCATCAGTCCATCCAAACAGCTCTGGCTGTGGCTGCGAAAGATCTCCATGTGCGTCTGCCTGACGGACGAGTTTGCATCCTCATTGTGTTTGACCTCCCAGCAGCATTTTGCTCTACTGTTTCTTCCCGAAATACTCTTTGTGTCTCTCCACAATGCAGATCCCTGTGGATTCTCCTCCTGTTCGCTGTTTTCTCCTCTGCTCCTGAGGTCAGGACAGCTTTGGTTCAGTGCTGGGGTTTCTCGGCATTTGCCCTCCCAGACCCCTGCTTCTCTGGGCAGCCTTGCCCGTGTTATGGCCTCATTTGCTGCCCATGTGGTCATAAACTCCAACTTTTAACCTCTATCCAGACATTCTTTTCTGAAACTCCAACTTCCTTCTTAATATTTTCTGTCGAATATCTCAGAGGAACCTTAGATTCACCAGGTCTAAAATCAGACTCCTGGGACTTCCCTGGTAGTCCAGCGTTAAGACGCTGTGCTTCCACTGCAGGGGGCGTGGGTTCCATCCCTGGTTGGAGAACTAAGATCTCACAGACTGTGTGGCATGGCCGCCCCCCCCAAATTTTTTTCTTTAAAAATTAAAGTATTTCAGTAGACTTATTTAAAAAAACAAAATCGGACTCCTTTTATTCCACACACACCTGGTGTTTCCAGTGTCCCCTATTTAAGTGACTATGTGTGTGTTGCTCAGTCATGTCCAACTCTTTGTGACCCCATGGACCCCATGCAGCCTGTGAGGCTTCTCTGTCCGTGGAATTCTCCAGTTAGAAATCCTAGAGCAGGGAGCCATTCCCTTCTCCAGGGGATCTTCCCAACCCAGGGACCAAACCCAGGTCTCCCGCACTGCAGGCAGATTCTTTACCATCTGAGCCTCCAGGGAAGCCCCAGGCGACTGTAAACTCTGTGCATGAGCCAGGGCTCTTTGGAGCTCCTTTTCTCCCCTTCTCTGACTCTGTCCAGCCCATTGTTTGTGAGTTTTTGCCTCCTGAATACCTCTCAGCTCCCCACTGTCACCACCATCATCACCAGCCCATCATCTCCTTGGAGCCCCGCATTGGTTGTCCCAGATGTGCTCTGCCTCCTCCAGCCTGTTTTCCGTATGGGAACCAGAAGGATCTTTCCAGAATACACATTTCATCTCCACATACCCTCTGTCCAGCCTCTCTCGGGCTTCCCCTTGCTGTTAGCACCCCGGCCAGAATTCTTCCCATGACCCGTCTGCTGGCTCTGGCCTGGCCATCCGCAGCCACGCTTTCCGCAGTGCCCTTTCCCCCGAGTTTCCGCCACTCTCGGGTCCTTGTAACCACCCTGTTCGCTCCTTTCCCAGAGCCTCTGCCTGGGGTGTGCTTGCTTCCTCCCTTTACCTCTCATCCTCCAGATTTCAGGTCACTTTTCCTTTCCTTGGAGGCGTCATCCCCGATCTTCCAACAGTCCATGTCCCCAGATTGTATGTGTTCGTAGCACTGAGCACCCCTTCTTTGTAGCCATTGTCAGAGTTTCTGTTTTATGCTCATTCGTGTGATTATCTGATTATTGCCTGTGTCCAACATCAGCTCTGTGAGGCGGCGGCTGTGTCCGCTTGACTCTCTTACATTCCTGACACTCCGTACAGTGCCTGGGAATTGGAAGTGCTTTGCATGTAATTTTTAAAAATATTTATGTTATTTATTTGTCTGTGTTGGGTCTCAGTTGCAGCACTCGGGATCTTTCATTGCAGCGCACAGTCTCTGTAGTTGTAGCACACAGTCTCTGTAGTTGTAGCACACAGGCTTAGTTGCTCATGTGGGATGTTAGTTCCCCGACCAGGGGTCAAACCTGTGTCCCCTGTGTTGCAAGATGGATTCGTAACCACTGGACCACCAGGGAAGTGCCTGCATATATTTATAGACTGAATTAATGAGTGAGTGAATGAATTAGCGTAGTCCATCAGGTTGACAGTACAGAGGTTAAGAGCACAGGCTCTGCATTCAGACTGCCAGAGTCAAGTCTCAGCTCTGCACCCATAAGTTGGGTCACCATAGGCAAGTTGCTTTATTCTGTGTGCCTCAGTTTCCTTATCTGTGAAGTAGGGATAGTAGTTGTATCCATTTTTCAGGGTTCTGATGAGGACTGTCTGACAAAACACATAAAGCTCTTGGGACAGCACTGGTGTGCATCAAGTCCCCATCAATATTCGAATGCTCCTTAGCGACATCATTGTCACTCGCAGCAACGTCTTCAGTTGATGGGAACCCAGTAAGCTTTGGTTAGAATCTCTATCCTGTGGATTTAGCAGGCCAGTTCCCAGGGGAGGAGGGTCTGATGGCAGCATGCTCTTTAGGATGCTTCCACTCCTTCCTGGTCCCATCTTCCATCTTAGCTGCATCATGACTAATTCACCAGTGATTTCTAAAACACAGGTTGTCAAATACTGGTTTTTTATCCTGCAAAAAAAAAAAAGTTTATTATCCAGGTTACTACCATTTGTCACCCTCAGGAGAAGGTGGAGCTCTGAGAGGTGACTGAAGATTGGAGAGGTTGTAGCAACTCTCTTGTCCCAAGAGTCACCCTTCCTCCAGTGGATGGAGCGAACGGGGGAGGGGAGGTGGCCAGCCATCCGGCCACTTTCTGTTCATTCGGGATCTGGATTTTACAGGCCAAGATTTTCAGAGAGTTATCTGTGGCCCTCCATGTTTTATTTCAGCACTGGGAATCAGTCTCATATCACAGATCTTTTAACCACGTCCATGTAGAGTACGAGAACCGTCTTCTCTGCGTGCACACACGTTTTGCCGTTTGTGTAGTTTTGGCCGCGCTGGGTCTTCACTGCTGCATGCGGTCTTCTCTGTAGTTCCAGTGCATGTAGTTCCAGCTTCTCACTGGGGTGGCTGCTCTTGTTGCAGAGCACAGGCTCTGGATTGCAGGTTCAGTAGCTGCAGCATGCACGTGGGATCTCCTCAGACCAGGGATCAAACCCACGTCCCTAGGTGGCAGGCAGATTCTTAATTCCTGGATCACCAGGGTAGCCCAGTATTTTGCTACTTTTTATTTTGAGTTCTCTCTTACACAGACTATAGATCCCAACCACAGTTCTCATATCACTGTCACTGAGTTGTCAAAGTTCAAAGCCCAGAGGGGCTGAGGTGGCATTTCCGTGTCCGTCACCTTTGGCTTTCTTCCCAGGCACCTTGACAGCACCAGAGTCGTGAGAAATAGCCCTTTAAGCACCAGATGACATTTACTCCTTCGCTATAAAGCTTGAGAACTCACTAGAGCCAGTGTGTGCGAAGGAAGCCGTTATTCTTTTCCAGTCCCTCGGTGGCTGGCTGCTGTCACCTGGTGTTATAACACCTACTGTTTGATCGGAAGCGGGCTGCCCCCCACCAGCTGGAAGCTTATGTTAGCAGAGAGGGGAGTACCATTAGGTCTTTCCCGGCCCCTGGGATGCAGCGCTGGTGTTCACTGCTGGGCTTGTGTTTCTTTGTTCCACTGTGGCTGGATGCTACTGGCCTAGGGTGGTGGTAACTCAGAGGGGTTTTGGTTTCCAGAGTAGGGGCCCTCCCTGTTTATTTAGCTCCTTCAGTACCGCACCTTGAACGTAGGCACCACAATCCACTCATCTCCATCTTCACCTCCTTCAGGTGGAGGAGTGGTAACTCTGCTTGCTCCCAATTACCAGTGAAGGTTACATGTTTACAAAGACTCATTTGGTGTAGGAAGAAAATGATCGGTATTAGACCATCAGCTCACTGAAGCAGCAGACACAGTTGCAGAAAGACTGCTCCCCATATTTGCACAGCTTCTCCAGTGGTTGCAGTCACTCAGGTCCAGCTAGTTTCCAGGACTGGGTGTTGTTCAGTCGCTAAGTTGCGTCTGACTCTGCGAACCCCATGGACTGCAGCACGCCAGGCTTCCCTGTCCTTTACCACCTCCTGGAGTTTGCGGAAACTCATGTCCATTGAGTCGGTGATGACATCCAGCCATCTCATCCTCTGTCCTGGCCTAAGGAGTGGAGAAAACCATACGGCAGGTTCTTCCTGCCCAAGCTTGTCTGTCATGGATGGGAGAGAAAGAAGCCAGAAGGGTACTTGCAGTTTGGTGGCGTGGCTGGGTAATTTGTGGGCTGTTTAAAATTTAGTAAACCCTGAGTTCTCTCCAGATTTCCTCGCCGGCTCTTCGTTCTCTAGCAGAGACTTAGATACGGATGCTCCCCAGGGTTCTGCCGTGTGCTACCTACTCTTTCTTGATGGCTTAATTATCGCACACCTGCACTTTCAAGGCTGCAGCCCATTCTGTCCTCGTGAAGTTGAGCTCAGACTCCAGCGGCCAATTTGGCATTCCTATCTAGGGGTCTCCAGGCCACCTCTGATTTAGCATATTCTAAATAGAAATACTTTCTTTTTTTCCAATATATACTCTTTTCCCATATCCCTTCAGTAAATGGCATCATCAAGTAGCCATTTGTCCACAGGATCACAAAGAGTCGGGCACAACTGAGTGACTAACAAATGCACACAAGTAGCCGCAACCAAAAATGAGTTGTCATACGTCTATCCGTGTGCATGTGTGCTGAGTTACTTCAGTTGCGGCCGACTCTTTGAGACCCCATAAACTGGAGAAGCTGTGCGAATATGGGGAGCAGTCTTTCTGCAACTGTGGCTGCTGCTTCAGTGAGCTGATGGTCTAATACCAATCATTTTCTTCCTACACCAAATAAGTATTTATAAACATGTAACCTTCCCTGGTAATTGGGAGCAAGCAGAGTTACCACCCCTCCAAACTGAAGGGGTCCTACAGTTTATGGTCCTGCCAGGCTCCTCTGTCCATGGGATTCTCCAGGCAAGAATACTGGAGTGGGTTGCCATGCCCTCCTGCAGAGGGTCTTCCCGACCCAGGAACCGAACCTGTGTCTCTTTTGTCTCCTGCATTGGCAGACGGGTTCTTTACCACTAGCGCCACCTAGGGAGCCCTGTAATGTATTTGCATTTCCTCTCAAACCTGAGGGCAGCCAGTTCCCTGGCCTGACTACCTCAGCGCTGCCTCCGTACTCCCCCTTTGTCTCTTCCCAGGAGGATTTTGCAGGTCTCTGTCTCCCGCAGCATTTCCCTGGACTTTTGAAGTAAACTCCAGACCAGTCCTCCTGTCTCCTGTCGCAGCCTCTGGCTACTCTGTCATCAGATATCCAAAGTTCTAGTGTAATTAGGCCACTCATCTGGGTTTAAACTCTCCATAACTTCCAGAAGAATAAAATCCAAATTCCTTGATTCCTGCCCACTTCGCCAGCCCCATGTATTACAACTCTCCTACCCAGGTTTCAGCCTTATTGCTTGCCCGTGTACATGGAGTCACTTTGCTGACCTCCTGCCCTGAGAAGCTCTTCTCTCATCTTTAAGAGTTAGCCTACAGCCCCAGACATATTCTTCTGAGCAGGTTGCATGACCTCCAGGGTAGGTTAAAAGGCTGTTTTTTTTTTTTTTTTTTTTAAACTTGTAGCACACGTGAAAGTGAAAGTCACTCAGTCATGTCTGACTCTTTGTGACCCCATGGGCTATACAGTCCATGGAATTCTCCAGGCCAGAATACTGGAGTGGGTAGCCTTTCTCTTCTCCAGGGGATCTTCCCAACCTAGGATCAAACCCAGGTCTCCTCAGTTTGTTCAGTTTTGTTGTTGTTGATGTTTGGTTTTCGGCCATACCACAGCATGCTGGATCTCAGCACCCTGACCAGGGATTGAACCCACGGACCCTGCAGTGGAAGCTCAGAGTCCTCACTGCTGGCCCACCAGGGAAGTCCCCAAAGGCTCTTCTTAAGAGTTTCCTAGCATTTAGTTCAAATTTCCACTTCAGCATGTATGTGATAACTAGTTCACATGCAGGCTTCAGCTATATGATTGTGTATTAAATGAGACAACACCTATATAGGTCCTAAAAGTGCCTGCCTGGTATGTAGGACATATTTAGTAAGTGCTGATTCCCTTGCTTTCTTGACCTCCCTTAGCCCAGCCGCGTGCAGGCAGGAGCCGTGTTCTGTCCGTGGCCGTTTCCAGGACCCAATCCAGAGCTGGAAGGAACTGGAACGTCAGCAGTAGTTTTCATATGAATCAAAACCAGACTGGTTGGTTTCCTCCGTGTTTTCACCCAGATGGCTTTGCTCCTTTCATTTTCGTTCTTATAATCTAGTCATCGTCACAGAAGCCCTCGTTTCCCTCCAGCTCTCTGATATGGAGGAAGCTGGCATTTTATTCTCTTCCCTGCCTTCCTCAGGTGGAGGTCACTCTGGATTTGTGGGGAAAATCATTGTTAACTCACTGCCTTCATATAGCCAGGGCCAGACCTCCTGGTGACTGAGGTACGAGCTTGGGTCCCAGAGAGAACCACATCTGACTTCCAGCCCTGTCATCTTTTAGCTGAATAATGGTGGATGAGTTGGTTCCCTTCACATAAGCCTCAATTTACTCACTGTGGACTGGGAAGAATAATGTGTCCCTATGGGGTTGTGGCCACCTCATGCGAAGAGTGGACTCATTGGAAAAGACTCTGATGCTGGGAGGGATTGGGGGCAGGAGGAGAAGGGGACGACAGAGGATGAGATGGCTGGATGGCATCACTGACTTGATGGACATGAGTTTGGGTGAACTCCGGGAGGAGGTGATGGACAGGGAGGCCTGGCGTGCTGCAATTCATGGAATCGCAAAGAGTTGGGCACGACTGAGCGACTGAATTTAACTGAATGGTGTTGTATTACATGAGGTAATTTATATAAAGGCCTCAAAAGCTGGTCCTTGTTATTTTTACAGCAGAAATTCTGTTCATTTCAAGGAAAGATGAACTTGAGTTTACATTTTGATAATTTTTATCTGAAATTAAAGAGTATTAGTTTTCATGCAGTTGTTTGCAAAGATAATATTTAAAAACTTAGACTTTTTAAACCAGTTTGTTTCTTGTGAGCACCATTTTTGCTTAGTAAAAACTGACGTTACGTGGATTGGGTTGGCCAAAAAGTCGTTCGGGTTTGCCCATAAGATGTAATGGAAAAACCTGAATGAATTTTTTGGCCAACTCAATAATTTTTTATTCCAGTTTTACTGAGAAATTGACATATGTCACTCCATAAGTTTAAGGTGTAGAGCATGATGGTGTGATTTACATATACTGTGGAACAGTGACCACAGTCGGTTCAGCAGACCTCCATCTTCTCATATTATAGATACAACAAAAAGAAAGGAAAGGAGAAAAAAATTTTCTCCTGTAATGTGACTCAGCGTTAACTCTCAACTCTCCTATGTATCATATAGCATTGTTAACAGCAACTGATGCTTGCTTTCTACTTTTGCTCATTGCTTGCTATCTGCATATTTATTGGTTTGAATAATGTTCAGGGCTAAACATTTGTGAATTTCAGTCCTGAAAAAGCTACTTAAACTTTTTAGTATTTAACATTTAGCAAAGACCCAAGTGTCAAACCTGGGTTGTGCAATCAATTATGCCTGTGACCTTGGATAAGTCCCTTAGTACCTCTGGACTTCTGTTTCTCTATCTAAAGAATAAGTCATTGTTCTAGGACCCTTACAAATTCTAAAATTTCAAGAAATCCAAAACTAACCAACCAAAGATCCAAACCTCTTTCACCAGCTGCTTTCATAAGTAGGAACCATAGTTGGCAGCCTTGGCTATCAGGCTAAACTTCATGATATCAGCCATAAGCAGTTTTTCAATTTCAGCAGCAACTTTTTTGTCCAGAACAACTTGGTCAAAATTTTTGAGCTTTTCTTTTTTCATTTAAAAAATAAGCATTAACAACTAGACTTTATGTAAACTGGTCTCATGTAATTTGCTGTTAATATTACAGCAGGATTTTTATGGGGTGTGGATGTTGTCTGTGGTGTTCAGTTCTTTGCACTGTGAACAGTAACTGGGGCCCTGAATACTTCAGCGACTTTCTTTGGGTGATACATCAATGTTCTGGCTTCAGATTTTGGCCTTGAGCAGGATGTTCCCCATTCATTGAATATCTTCCAGGAGCATTTGTTTTTAAGATTCTGAAATTTGCCAGAGGCAGCCTTGGAAGTGGTTACATTCAAACTTGTGTATCTTTTTTCTTTTACTTGCTCCCTCCCTTCCGTCCTCTTGGGAGAGATACTATTGAAAAACCAACTGGATCTGGTTACCTGCACTCTGTGTTTGGGGACTACCGGTGGGAAAGCACAAAAACATTTTATTACTGAAGTAAAGAAAGGTGATAACAGGTAAACAAGCATCCAGGCAAACCTAGAGAGAGTGTAGAGTTTATGTACACGCAGACCTTGAAATTCTGTTTTGCGTCTAAGCCTGTATTGGAAGGAGAATTTATTGAAAGAATTTGTAAATGCAATTGTGTTTCTTTGTAGGTGATATTTTGAATCTAGAGAGGCTAACAGCTGCTGTTGCCATACAAACCCCAATTATCTTTTCTCTTGCTTCAAATGCTTCCTAGTAATGTGACATGTTAGTCTTAGAAATATGACTAAGGGTTTCTTACAGTCGAGAGCTGGGGGTTTGCAGCCAAAGGATTCCTTCTCCCTACTTCTCAAAATACATATGATGAAAAAAGATTAGGGCCATTAGGCATTTCATGGAAGGGACAAAAGGCTCTTACCCTCCCAGTTCCTAGGTGGAGGGAATGTTCCAACATTTTGTAGCCAGCGAAGCTTCTTTTCATAATTTAAAAACAAAAAGGAATAACTCAACTCTCCGGGCAGATTGACAGAATCTAAAGTGAAGGTTAATCAAAACCAAAAGTCAGATCAGTCACTGAACCCATAGTCCTCACTGTGGTCTGTGAGGTCAAAGCTATTCAGTATTTTCATAATAATACTAAGATGATCTGTTCACGTTTTTATTTTCATTTTCTAACAAGCGTGCAGATTGAATGCAAAAGCAGAGACCAACAGCCAGCTGTCTCCTGTTAATGAGATTTGCAAAAATGGAAAACAACGCCATGTTTTCCACTTAAATTTTTTGTTTTGCACAATATAGATATTTTTGTAAAGAATGTTACTTATATTGCAATGTAACAAATTTAATGTTGTTATTTTAATGAATTAATAGTTTACAGTTTTCTCCACTTTAATTTCTATTATGGGGGACTTCCCTGGCGGTCCAGTGGTTAAGATTTCACCTTCCAGTGTAGGGGGTGCAGGTTCGATCCTTGGTTGAGGAGCTAAGATCCCACGTGCCTCAGGGACAAAAAAACCAAAACATAAATAACAGAAGCAGTATTGTAACAATTTCAATAAAGCCTTTAAACACATTCCACATTTAAAAAAATCTTTAAAAATTATGATACTATCAATAGATTCAACCCATGGGGTCCTCAGTAATTTTTAAGAGTAAAGGAAACTAGAGACCCGAAAGTTGGAGAACTGCTAATTAAACAAAAACACAATTAAGGTACGAATTCCAGGCCAGTGATGGCTAAAGTGTGGAGATAGCCATAAGGGAGAACCTGGGAATCTTTGAATTTTGGGGTTCTTGTACAGAAAGGAAAAATAAAGCACATATTGAAAGCAAATCCAAAGAGAGAGCAAGATGTATTGGTAGAGAGAGGCTGAATGAGAACCCCATGGGTGAGACACGGACTCCTTCACTCCTCATTCCATGGACTAGTGACCTCCTAGAGTGGATACTTGGCCCAAAGGCTGGGTAGGGCCCTTATATGGGCTGGCTAGGGTCCTAGAGAGAAAAATAGTTAGACTGGTCAGCTTCCTGCCTTGACTTTGAAACTGAAGGTCAGTGGGTGAAGTTGAAGCTGAAAGGTCGCATAGTAGAGGGGGCCAGAGGGGCTGTGATGGCCACATGCAATCTCTAATCATGAAGAAACAGAAGCTGAGTTGTTGGATGGGACTGATTGGTTGAGAAAGGAGAGTAGATTGCACTCAGAGGGAAAAAACAGATAATAGAGAGGCTTTGAGCCTGCAAGAGAGAGACAGGAGGCAAGTGTGGCGTCAGTGGGTAGTGTTTCCCCGTTACAGCCTTTGTCTCTTTGCAGTAAATCCTCTTCTTTACTGGCAAACCAAAAGAGCCCAAGTGAAAAGTAGAGACATACTAGGGTACAGATTACAAGGACTAGCACAGTTTATATGATTAAGACATGAATTTAATTCTGAACCACCTAGTAGCCAAGGGAACAAGGAGACACTGTTAATCATGAAACCAGATAATAAAGAAGAAGGCAACTATAAGGGTTATGAAGAGTTTTCTAACACTGAATTTATAATCAGTCACCTTCTTATGTATGGAGATTCCTTAAAAGATTAAAAATAGAATTGCCATAGTCCCACTTCTGGGATCCAGAAGTCCCACTTATGAGTATGTATACCTAAAATAATTCAAAGCAGGATCTGGAAGAGAAATTCACACCCCCGTCCGTGTTCATGGCAGCAATATTCACAATAGCCAAGAGGTGAAAGCAACCCAGATGTCTCTTGACAGATTAAAATTTTAGAAATTGGTATGTGCATATAATGGGACTTCCCTGGTGGCTCAGATGGTAAAGAATCTGCCTGCAGTGTGGGAAACCTGGGTTCTATCCCTGGGTTGCGAAGATCTCCTGGAGGAAGGCATGGCAACCCACTCCAGTATTCTTGCCTGGAGAATCCCAGAGGTACCTGGCGGTCTATGGTCCACGGGGTTGCAAAGAGTCAGACCCGACTGAAGCAACTTGGCACACACAGCACATATACACGTAATAGAATATTATTCAGGCTTCTTAAAAAGGGAATTCTGACCCCTGCGGCAACATTGATGGACCTCAAGGACATTTTGCTTTGTGAAATAAATTAGTCACAAAGGGACACGTACTGTGTGCTTCTCCTCATGTGAAGTATCTAAAGTAGTCAAAATCGTAAAAACAAGAACTAGAAAGATGCTTACCAAGGACTGGGGGGAAGCTGGCAATTAGTGTTTAATGGGTATAGAGTTTCAGTTTCATAAGATGAAAAAATTTCTAGAGCTCCATTGTGCAGCAGTGTGAATATGCGTACACCACTGAACTACACATGCAATCCCCATCAATTTACCAGTGACCTTTTTCACAGAACTAGAACAAAAATTTCACAATTCATATGGAAACACATAAGACCCCGAATAGCCAAAGCAGTCTTGAGAAAGAAGAATGGAGCTGGAGGAATCAACCTTCCTGACTTCAGATTATACTACAAAGCTACAGTCATCAGGACAGTATGGGACTGGCACGAAAACAGAAACATAGACCAATGGAACAAGATAGAAAGCCCAGAAAAAAACCCATGCACCTATGGGTACCTTATATTTAACAAAGGAGGCAAGAATACACAATGGGGCAAAGACAGCCTCTTCAATAAATGGTGCTGTGAAAACTGGACAGCTACAGGTAAAAGAATGAAGGTAGAACACCTCCTAACACCATACACAAAGATAAACTCAGAATGGATTAAGGATCTAAATATAAGACCAGAAACTATAAAACTCTTAGAGGAACCCTTAGGCAGAATACTCGATGACGTAAATCAAAGCAAGATAGTCTATGACCCACCTCCTAGAGTAACGGAAATGAAAACAAAAGTAAATAAGTGGGACCTGATTAAACTTAAAAGCTTTTGCGCAGCAAAGGAAACTGTAAGCAAAGTGAAAAGAAAACCCTCAGAATGGGAGAAAATAATAGCAAATGGAACAACTGGCAAAGGATTAATTTCCCAAAATATACAAGCAGCTCATACAACTCAATGCCAGAAAAACAAACAACCCAATCAAAAAGTGGGGAAAAGACCTAAACAGATAGTTCTCCAAAGGAGACATATAGATGGCTAACAAACACATGAAAAGATGCTCAACATCGCTCATTATTGGAGAAATGCAAATCAAAACCACAATGAGATATCACTTCACACCAGTCAGAATGGCCATCAACAAAGTCTTCAAACAATAAATGCTGGAGAGGGTGTGGAGAAAAGGGAATGCTCTTGCACTGTTGGTGGGAATGTAAATTGTTACAGCCACTAAGGAAGACGGTAGGTATGGAGATTCCTATAAAAAAGTAGGAATAAAACCACCATATGACTCAGCAATCCCACCATACACCCTGAGGAAACCAAATCTGAAAAGAACACATGTATCCCATTGTTCACTGCAGCACTATTTACAGCAGCTAGAACATGGAAGCAACGTAGATGCCCATAGACAGATGAATGGATAAAGAAGTTGTGGTACATAAACACAATGGAATATTACTCAACCATAAAAACGAACACAACTGAGTCAGTTCTAATTAGGTGGATGAACCTAGAACCTATTACACAGAGTGAAGTGAGTCAGAAAGAGAAAGATAAATATCGTATTCTAACACATATATATGGAATCTAGAAAAATGGTACTGAAGAATTTATTTTCAGGGCAACAATGGAGAACAGACATAGAGAACAGACTTACAGACATGGGGAGAGGGGAGGAGAGGGTGAGGTGTATGGAAAGAGTAACCTGGAAACATATTACCGTATGTGAAAATAGATAGCCAACAGGAATTTGCTGTGTGTCTCAGGAAACTCAAACAGGGGCTCTGTATCAACCTAGAGGGGTGGGGTGGGGAGGGAGATGGGAGGGAGGTTCAAGAGGGAGGGGATGTATGTATACCTATGGCTGATTCATGTTGAGGCTTAACAGAACATAGCAAAATTCTGTAAAGCAATTATCCTTCCATTTAAAAATAAATTAATTAAAATTTAAAAAAAACTTTAAAAAATTAAGATGGTTAATTCAATATCATGTATTTTTACCACAAGAAAAAAAGTCAGTCACCCGCATGTAAATGAATGATTGAAGCAGTAAGTTATATATTTGACAATATGCAAAATGAGAAATGTACCAGCATTGAACTTCCCAACAAGATTTGGGCTTTGGATCAGTTTCTGTTATGGAGGCAGATGCAAGAAGAAGACATTTGTGTTCCCAACCAGAAAGTAGTGCCTCTGTGTTCAGGAAATGTTGTGCATGTCATGTGTTCCCTCTCCTCAGTGATGGCTTGCACGGGCTCACATATAAGGGTGTCTCAGAGCCGTATGCTCTATAACACTTTTGCTAGGTAGTTAAGCTCATGATATTCCTCCCTTCATTCTCCATCGTGTTGGCTGAGCTGAGATCCTGTTTCCTTCTTTCTTTATTTTTATTTTCTTGATCACACTGCATGGCATGTGGGATCCTAGTTCCTCGACCAGGGATCAAACCCATGCACCCTGCATTGGAAGCTTGGAGTCTTAATCACTGGACTGCCATGGGGGTCCCAAGAGTTCCTGTTTATTTTTTGAATGATCTTGCTGGATAGTTGGACTTTTTTTTTTTTTTTCTGAGGGAGTGGAAAACCTATACAGAGACTCTGATTCAGTTTTCTTTGTAAAAATTAGATTTATCAAGTATTAAATCAGTTTATAAGTTCTGGTATGCAACAAACACAACAAAGACAGAGTAGCGAATTATCTAATTTTAGACATTTCTGTTCCCTTGAGTCGTGCTATATTTTAAGAAATAAGAGGTCATTGGCAAACTTTCAACTAAAGCAAGAAACTTCATAATTTATATTTATATATATGTGTGTTTTATGTGGAAGATACCATGGTTCTATTATTAGAATTCTTCAGAATCTTTTCCGTTGAACCTTAATAAGTGAGCGAGTGGACTGTGCTTAGAAGAGTGTAGCGTTCACTCACTGTATAACTCAGAGGAATATCAGGATGACCATGAGAACAGTAAAAGAGCCAGGTTCATGGCTTTCTGATTTAATTGTTATTGATTGTTCAAAAGCCCTTATATTTTGCAGTGGTTTAGCATCACTTTGAAAAAAGTGGGGCGGCGGGGAGGAGGAAGAGAGAAAAGAAGGAAAGCAAGCAATGTATTGGGTTGGCTAAAACATTCCTCTGTGGTTTTCTCTAAGATGGTTTGGAAAACCGTGAAGAAACTTTTTGTTGTTCAGTTGCTCAGTTGTGTCCAACTCTTTGCAACTCCATGGTCTTCAGCACGCCAGGCTTCCCTGTCCTTCACTACCTCCTAGAGTTTGCTCAAACTCATGTCCGTTGAGTTGGTAATGCCATCCAACCATCTCATCCTCTGTTGCCCCCTTCTTCTCCTGCCCCCAATCTTTCCGAACATCAGGTCTTTTCCGATGAGTCTGGCCAACCCAGTACTTGGCACAGAGTTGGCAGCTGCTGCCTTGACCTCCATACAAAGTTTGGGTGTTTTTGCAGGGGTGCAGACACTTTGATTTCTTCCAGCTCCTGAGCCTGCCTGTGCTGCCTGCCTGATCCCTGGATGGAATCAGAAGCTGTAGCGTGGCACTGTCCCATCATTTCCTGCGTCTCCCAGGAGAATCCAGGACGTCCCTGGAACGTGTGTTGTGTAGGAGTCTAAGAATGACTAAAAGAAGAAAACCAAACATGCCTTGCATTTGAGTGAACACAGAAAGTACGGCCTGTTGACCTCTTCCTTAGACTGACGAAAAGCTGAGGAACAACTTGACTCAGGTGAAGTGACCTCTGTAACCGCACAAGAGCCCTGGCATCCGTGGACGAATTTTTATAAACCCACAGGAAACAGTCGTGGTTCTTGTGACATGAGCCTCCAGAGGGTTGAGAGCGGTGTGCATGTAGCCAGCGCGGGCCTCATTGACATGCTTTGATGACAGTATGTCGGCACCTTTCCCTTTGGGTATGATGTGGCCCAAAGAAAGAAATGTTACCGACTGACTGACTCATTCTGCAGGACCTGGTTTTCATAGGAATTTAAAGAGACAAAGAGGAGTAGGGGGGGTGGGTGGGGGGAAATTGACAAATGTACAGAGAAGCTGATTAGAATTGCTCCATTTTTATTTTTTTGCTGCATGCCCAGCCCAAAGCGCTGACTGTCTGTCAATAACGGCCCTTAACGTTGGAACGTAACCAGTCTTGCCGGGTTTTTTCCTCTTTTGTCCTCGTTCCTTCATTTGATCTGAAACATGCCTTCTTCTTTCCTGCTTAAATCTTACCAATGGAATGGTGCTTCAGTCCGCCTTGGCAGTTACGATTGTGTTAAACGTCCCATGTAACCTCATACCCTCTCCTGTATTGATCGTCTTGCTGTAGCTGCCACAAATCAGGATTTTTACTGGGTCTATAATGTGATGGACCCTGCGACTGTGATATCACTGTTTTTCAGTTTTAGTCCAAAAGCAGCAACCATAAATCTATCTTTTTTTTAAAACTTGGTTTACCAAGGACTAAAAAAACAATCACAGAAAGTAATGAAAATCTAAATATGATCTCAAAAAGCAGCATGTGAAACTTTGTTGAAGAAAATTATCCAATTTTGTGAGTATACATAAAAGAAGACTTTTAAATGTCACTTCTTCCTGAAGTTAGAGATTTAGTAAAATTCCAAACAAAATTTTTAATATGATATTTCATTTTTGTCACAAAAAAGGTTATTATAATGATCATCCAGCTACATTTTTTAAGAAGAGAAACTAGGAGACACAGCTTCTGTGTTAAGACATATTTTATATCTGCAGTAATTAAGTCATTTTCATTTTGACACAAGAATAGAATAGCAGATCAATAGAGCAAAGTTAGACAGCTCCCAAACAGACCCAATTATGTGTAAAAACATAATACAGGCTAAAGAAGACATTATAAGTCAGTTGTGGATGGGAAAAGTTTTTAAATAAATATTGCTAAAGCAGTTGGTTTGCTGTTAAGAAAAAGATCAATTTTAATCTTCATTTCATGTCCTACACCAAAATAAATTTCAAGAGCCTTAAGCAGCTTTAAACATACAAAATAAAGCTTTAAAAAAGAAAAATAAAAACTAGAAGTAAACAGAGTGGGCAGTATACAGTCTCTAAGAGGAAGAACATGTAAGCTTAAAAGAGTGGAAATCACAAAAGAAAATATTGTATTTAATTACATAACATTTCAAAATTTCTCAGTCTTAAAAACCTGCTTAAATACAATTTTATGAAAACAACAAATAATTATTTAAAATATGATAGAGGATGGATGCTAACTGCTAAGTCACTTCAGTCGTGTCCAACTCTGTGCGACCCCATAGATGGCAGCCCACAAGGCTCCCCCATCCCTGGGATTCTCCAAGCAAGAACACTGGAGTGGGCTGCCATTTCCTTCTCCAGTGTATGAAAGTGGAAAGTGAAAGTGAAGTCGCTCAGTCGTGTCCGACTCTTGGCAACCCCATGGACTGCAGCCCACCAGGCTCCTCTGTCCATGGGATTTTCCAGGCAAGGGTACTGGAGTGGGGTGCCATTGCCTTCTCCAAGAGGATGGATATTATCTTCAAACTGTGATAAGTATATAGAAAATAAATAACAAAAACACTAAAATGCTATAGATAACAGAAAAGTCAAAGAAGAGGAAATAACTAAAGTCTAAGAAGTATTTTAGTGTGTTAAATTTTTTTAAGTTATATTTTTATCTAAAGTAATAGCAATTTTAGAATATTATTTAAAATTCATATTGGCTAGAATTGAATAAAGTAGATTCTCTTTAGACACTGATAGAGAGGACATATTAACATAAATTGTTTAGAAAAAGTACTGGTAATATGCAGTGAGAGCTTTAGAAGTATTTGTACCATTATATCAATAATTTCATTTCTGGAAAACCACTCAAAGAAAATCATCATAAAAACAGACAAAGATCACTTATAAAGATAATCTTGTTTTTTAATAATAAAATATTTTAATAAACTAATAATATATTTTAAAATAAAAACTGGTGTTTCAGAAATTTAATGGTCAGAGACTAATTAGTTAAAATCTCAATATAGTCTTCCAATGGAATATTATGTAGCCATTAAACTTATGTTTTCAAAGAATATTTAGTAACCTGAGAACTGCTTCAGTAGTACTACTGCTATTCCAATTTAATGTGTTCTTCTGTATACCAGGGAAAAGGTTGAAAAAAATAATTAAAATATTAACAGTATTTATCACTGGTAGAATTATAGACAATTTAAATTTCCTTCTTGATACTCTTCCACAGTTTTCATTTTTACTTCGATAATAAGAAAAATAAATAGTAAAAATAAAGCACAGTTCTTTAGTCTGCTTATTTCTGAATTTGAAATTCAACTAGATAAAAAACAAGTAAAAATATAGACTATTTAAAATTTTTCATCGTTTCATTGGAAGGATATACAAATAAATCTAGAACTTCAGATAAAATACATTTTTTTCTCATCTACAAAACACTTACAAAATCATTACTGTCTTCACCATGAAGAAAATCTTAACTAAATTCTAAAATGTAAAAATGTTACATGCTTTCTGAATATAAGCTAATAAAACTAGAAATTAACAATAAAAAATAGCCATAAATGTAACTGCTCATAAATTAAGAATTTTTTTCTAAATTACTCCTCATTTAAAGATGAAATCAACATATAAATGATATATTTATTAATTCATAAAATAACACTGAAATTGTTTTAAAAGCAGCTGCTTTGTATCAAAACCTATGGAATACAGTCAAATCTATACCTTGAGAATTTTGCCATAAAAATATTTTTACTTTAGCATAAAGATGTATACATGTGAACCTAAGCATTCAGCTTCATTTATGAAAAAGTGATAAAGTAAGCCAAAAGAAGGTTGGAAGAGAAAATTATAAAAGTAAATCTTGAAATTAGAGATAGAGAAAACAAAAGAACAGTACATAAAACCAAAAGCTAAGTTTTAGGAAGTACTGATAAAATAGACAACAAATTCCTGGCACATGTCATTAAGGAAAACTATAAAAATAAAAAGCTATGGTATTAAGTGTAAGAAAACAGATACAAGCATATTATATTTATAACCACCTAATTTTGCTGTAATGGAACATACGTGTTTTTAAAAATTATTGGATGATGCATGATCACACGATAAAAACCATAGGACATATGGGAAAAACTGGGTATGTGAAAAATCGGGGCACGTCACTCAAAAAATTTTTCCAGAAAACAAAGAACTTTGTTGGTGATGTGTAAGAAATGAAGGTAGGACACTGGTTAAAATGCTAGCGTAGTTTTTATGCATGTGTTACATAGTTGAGAAATCCATAAACATTACAATATATGCATAATTTTACCTGGAAAAGACATGAAGCTTGCATGTGGAAGTGGACCTCAGAAAGGTCACAGTTTGTGAGTTATTTTGAATTAATGGAGGAGGTTAACTGAAATCAGAAGGCCAAGTTTTAACACCAAATGAAGATAGGTGTGGTTCTCAGGTGGTGATACCCTGAGGTAGATGGTAGATGTTTAAGGGGTGTGTGTGTGTGTGTGTGTGTGTGTGTGTACTGTGTGTTCCTGTGCAGCTCAGTTCAGCTGGGTTCAGTTTTCTATGTTCACCTAGTATTTCTGGAGGACAAAATCATGCATAAGCACCTGTGAAATCGGAGCTATGCTCAGATCATTCCCTAATATACCAATCCTGTTGAAACTAATTCATGTTTTTAGCATAAGTGGTATAGCAGAACTGCCTGTATAAGAGAATGAAAAAATCAAAAGACAATATTATATTAGTTCTGTAGTAATATATTTGAAATTTGAAAATGAACGATTTTATAACAAAATATAAATTAATAAATTTGACTCAAGGAGAAGTAGAATGCTTACATAGATCAATAGCTGTAATTGAAAATTAGAAAATTTTACATAGACATTTCTGTGAAGGAGACATACAGATGGCCAAAAAGCACATGAAAAGATGCTCAACATTGCAAATTGTTGACATGCAGGTCAAAGCCATAATCAGGTATCACCTCACACTGATCAGAATGGCCACCATCAGAAAGTCTACAGCAGTAAATGCTGGAGGGGGTGTGGAATATAAATTGGTACAGCCACTATGGAGAACAGTGTGGAGGTTTTCTAAAAAAATTAAAATAGAGCTTCCATATGATCCAGTAATCCCACTCCTGGGGCATGTATCCAGATAAAACCATAATTCAAAAAGATACATGCACCCCAGTACAGCACTATTTACAATAACCAGGACATAAGGCAATCTACGATGAACATTTAGAATAATGTTATGGATAAAACATTAAAATGGATAAAGAAGATGTGATATACATACACACACACACACAATGGAATATTACTCAGCCATAAAAAGTGATATAGGACAATGGAATATCACTCAACCATTAAAAATAACGATATAGGATTTCCCTGGTGGCCTAGTGGATAGAAATCTGCCTACCGATGCCGGGGACACAGGTTCGATTTCTGGTCCAGGAGGATTCCGCTTGCCACAGAGAAGCTCAGCCCATGAGCCACAACTACTGAGTCCATGTGCCACGACTCCTGAAGCCTGAGCGCCTAGAGCCTGTGCTCTGCAATGAGAGAAGCACAAAATGAGACGCCTGCGTCCTCCAATGAGGAGTATCTCCCACTTATCACAACTAAAGAGGACCCAGCACAGCCAAAAAGAAAGAAAGAAAGAAAAATTTTAATGTAAGAAGAAACAGAAAGAAAGAATATCATTTGCAGCAGTATGGATGGCCCTAAAGATTTTCATACTGAGTGAAGTCAGCTTCTTATTGCAAAACTCAGACTAAAATTGAAGAAAGTAGGGAAAACCACTAGACAATTCAGGTATGACCTAAATCAGATCCCTTATGATTATACAGTGGCAGTGACGAACAGATTCAAGGGATTAGATCTGGTAGACAGAATGCCTGAAGAGCTATGGACAGAGGTTCGTGATATTGTACAGCAGGCAGTGATCAAGACCTTCCCCAAGAAAAAGAAATGCAAAAAAGCAAAATGGTGGTCTGAGGAGGCCTTACAAATAGCTGAGAAAAGAAGAGAAGCTAAAGGCAAAGGAGACAAGGAAAGATATACCCGTTTGAATGCACAGTTCCAGAGAATAGCACAGAGAGATAAGAAAGCTTCCTCAGTGATCAGTGCAAAAAAATAGAGGAAAACAATAGAATGGGAAAGGCTAGAAGTCTCTTCAAGAAAATTAGAGATATCAAGGGAACATTTCATGCAAAGATGGGCCCAATAAAGGACAGAAATGGTATGGACCAAACAGAAGCAGAAGACATTAAGAAGAGGTGGTAAGAATACGCAGAAGAACTGTACAAAAAAGATCTTCATGGCCCAGATAACCACGATGGTGTGATCACTCACCTAGAGCTAGATATCCTGGAATGCAAAGTCAAATGGACCTTGGGAAGCATCATACAAACAAAGCTATTGGTGGTGACAGAATTCCAGTTGAGCTATTTCAAATCCTGAAAGATGATGCTGTGAAAGTGCTGCACTCAATATGCCAGCAAATTTGGAAAACTCAGCAGTGGCCACAGGACTGGAAAAGGTCAGTTTTCATTCCAGTTCCAAAGAAAGGCAATGCCAAAGAATGTTCAAACTACCACACAATTGTACTCATCTCACATGCTAGCAAAGTAAGGCTCAAAATTCTCCAAGCCAGGCTTCAACAGTACATGAACTGTGAACTTCCATATGTTCAAGCTGGATTTAGAAAAGACAAAGGAACCAGAGATCAAATTGCCAATATCCATTGGATCAAGGAAAAAGGAAGAGAGTGCCACAGAAACCTCTGCTGCTGTTGCTGCTAAGTCACTTCAGTCGTGTCCGACTCTGTGCGACCCCATAGATGGCAGCCCACCAGGCTCCTCCGTCCCTGGGATTCTCCAGGCAAGAACACTGGAGTGGGTTGCCATTTCCTTCTCCAACAGAAACATCTACTTCTGTTTTATTGACTACTGCAAAACCTTTGACTGTGTGGATCACAACAAACTGTGGAAAATTCTTTAAAAGATGGGAATACCACCTGACCTGCCTCCTGAGAAATCTGTATGTAGGTCAAGAAGCAACAGTTAGAACTGAACATGGAACAACGGACTGATTCCAAATCAGGAAAGGAATATGTCAAGGATGTATATTTTCATCCTGCTTATTTAACTTATATGCAGAGTACATCATGCGAAATTCTGGGCTGGATGAAGCACAAGCTGGAATCAAGATTGCTGGGAGAAATATCGATAATCTCAGATATGCAGATGACGCCACCCTTATGACAGAAAGAGAAGAGGAACTAAAGAGCCTCTTGATGAAAGTGAAAGAGGAGAGTGAAAAAGTTGGCTTAAAGCTCAACATTCAGAAAACTAAGATCATGGCATCTGGTCCCATCACTTCATGGCAAATAGATGGAGAAACAATGGAAATAGTGAGAGATTTTATTTTGGGGGGCTCCAAAATCACTGCAGATGGTGACTACAGCCATGAAATTAAAAGATGCTTGCTCCTTGGAAGAAAAGGTATGACCAACCTAGATGGCATATTAAAAAGCAAAGACATTACTTTTCCAACTAAAGTCCGTCTAGTCAAAGCTATGGTTTTTCCAGTGGTCATGTATGGATGTGAGAGTTGGACTGTGAAGAAAGCTGAGCGCCAAAGAATTCATGCTTTTTAACTGTGGTGTTGGAGAGGACTTTTGAGAGTCCCTTGGACTGCAAGGAGATCCAACCAGTCCATCCTAAAGGATATCAATCCTGAATATTCATTAGAAGGATTGATGCTGAAGCTGAAACTCCAAATACTTTAACCACCTGATGTGAAGAACTGGCTCATTGGAAAAGACCCTTATGCTGGGAAACATTGAAAGTGGGAGAAGGGGTCGGCAGAGGATGAGATGGTTGGAATGGCATCATCGGTGGACATGAGTCTGAGTAAGCTCTGGGGGTTGGTGATGGACAGGAAAGCCTGGCATGCTGCAGTCCGTGGGGTTGCAAGGAGTTGGACATGGCTGAGTGATTGAACTGAAGTAAGTCAGACTGAGAAAGACAAATACCATATGATATCACAAATGAACTTACAAAACAGAAATAGAAACACAGGTGTAGAAGACAAACTTATGGTTACCAAGGGAGAAAGGAGACGAGGAGGGATAAACTGGGAGATTGAGGGTGACATATATACAGTACCATATATAAAATAGATAGCTAATAAAGACCTATTGTATAGCACAGGGAACTCTACTCAATCCTCTGTGGCGGCCTGTATGGGAGAAGGGTCTAAAAAAGAGTGGAGATATATATGTATATGTGTAACTGGTTCACTTTGCTGTACACCTGAAATTAACACAACATTGTAAATCAGCTGTAGAAGTGAAGAAGTGAAGTCGCTCTGTCGTGTCCAACTCTTTGCGACCCCATGGACAGTAGCCTACCAGGCTGTCCATGGGATTCTCCAGGCAAGAATACTGGAGTGGGCTGCCGTTTCCTTCTCCAGGGGATCTTCCCAACCCAGGGATCGAACCCGGGTCTCCTGCATTCCAGCATCTTTTAGTTTCATGGCTGCAGTCACCATCTGCTGTGATTCTGGAGCCCAAAAAAATAAAGTCTGACACTGTTTCTACTGTTTCCCCATCTATTTCCCAAGAAGTGATGGGACTGGATTCCATGATCTTCGTTTTCTGAATGTTGAGCTTTAAGCCAAGTTTTTCACTCTCCTCTTTCACTTTCATCAAGAGGCTTTTGAGTTCCTCTTCACTTTCTGCCATAAGGGTGGTGTCATCTGCATATCTGAGATTATTGATATTTCTCCCAGCAATCTTGATTCCAGCTTGTGCTTCATCCAGCCCAGAATTTCGCATGATGCACTCTGCATATAAGTTAAATAAGCAGGACGAAAAATATACATCCTTGACATATTCCTTTCCTGATTTGTAATCAGTCCATTGTTCCATGTTCAGTTCTAACTGTTGCTTCTTGACCTACATACAGATTTCTCAGGAGGCAGGTCAGGTGGTATTCCCATCTTTTTAAGAATTTTCCACAGTTTGTTGTGATCCACACAGTCAAAGGTTTTGCAGTCGTGTCCAACTCTTTGCAACCCCATGGACTGTACCCCACCAGACTCCTCTCTGTCCATGGAATTTTTCAGGGAAGAATACTGGAGCGGGTTGCCATTTCCTGCTCCAGGGGTCTTCCTGACCCAGGGATTGAGCCTGCATCTCTTTCCTCTCCTGCACTGCCAGGCAGATTCTTTACCACTGTACCGCCCGAGAAGCCCCCATACCACAGCTGATCTTAGCCAAAAAGCCAAAAAGCAGCCTTTTTAAAAGATAAGATGTTTAATTCATTTTCTGAAGGTAAAGTGTGCCAGATACTGCTTTAAATATTTCATAAATATTAATTAATCCTCACTGCAGTCTTACGAGGCTATTACAGAGAAGAAAACTGAAGCACAGAAATCCTAACTTCCCCAAGATCATGTAACTGGTATATGTTTTAGCTGGGATTTTAACCAGACAGTTTGGTTCTAGTGCTCGAGGTCTGAACTCTTACCTACCCTGTTCTTTGCTATCTTTAAACTAAAACTGACAGAAGCTAGCTAGCTCTCTGGTTCCACAGTGACTTTCTGAGTTGTATGAAGTACACCCCTTGAAAGGCCTAAAATCTGGCTTCCCCCAGTGACTGCTAACAAGGAATAGGCAACCCAGCCTTCTAGAAGGAGGGGGAAGGTGAGTTTGGTGGAGTTATAATCAAATTTTAAAGCAAGGAAGCAGAGAGTTGGTAGATAAATTCCCTCTTTACCCCGCTCTCCAGTGGATTCTTCCAAAGTCTGGTGTTTGTTCTGTCTGTCTAGAGACCTGCTGTGCTCTGGAGAACCAGCTGAGCTTCTTCACGAAGCACAGCCCAAGTTAGTGACACACCATTCATCTTTTTCTGCTTCACTTTGCTTCTCCCTCACTCAGACCACGGATACCACATCTGCAAACTAAGAAATAGCGCTTAAGTTGCACCTCAAACTCAACTTTTTAGGAAACCAGGCTGCAGCAGAATCTGAAGATGAAATTCCTAAAACAAGAAGTGTATATGGCAAATAAACATAGAAAAAGTGCTCAGACTCATAAGCCATCAAGATAATGCATATTAAACCATAGTGATAAAATAGACAATTTTATCTATTTTATAAATATTTTATAAAATATTTCTTTTATATTTATATAAATATATATTTATATTTATAAAATAGATAATTGTATGTTAATTTGGCAAAAAAATTGAAAAGATGAGTAATACCTAATGCTGATGAGATATGGGGAAGTAGGCTTTCGTATGAAGGCCAGATGGTGGGGAAATGAAATTCTGCGTACTTCTACAAAGTGATCTGGCAGAGCGTATTCAAATATTAAGTGTACACAATCTTTCAGCCAGCATCTTTGCAACATATGCGTTAGTTCATATGTTTATACATTTGAAGACATTTCTTGCTGTATTATCATAATAGTAGAAAATAGGAGACAAGCAGAATGTCCATTTAATGAAAGATATTTGAACAAAATATGGTATATCCATATTTTGGAGTGTGTTTTGCCCTGGAAAGATAGTTCTGAAATATTACAAATATTACAAATTGTAGAATAATGTATATAATATGATCCTATTTTTATACTACACAACAAACCAGAAAAAAAAAAAACTATATATTTACATAAGGGTTTTCTTTAGGTTGAAAAAAAAACATGTGAAAAGGATACAGTAGACTGTTAGCACTGTCTCAAAGGATTGAGATAGAGAGTGGAGATAATTACTACCCTCTTCCTTATATATACTGTGTGATTTGTATGCTCAGCTATTACAGTGAACATTAAGACAGATGTGATGAGAATCCAGCAGCTTTCCCTAAAATCAAATTTCAGGCAAGGGCAATAATTCTTTTCAACCTTGATTCCTTCTTATGATTTCTTTTCAACATTGTTCTAAGAGTTCTCTAGCTAATGGAATAAGATTTTTTTAAAAAAGGGAAATAAAATGTATATTGACTGGGAAGGAAGAATTAAGACTATCATTGTTGCAGATAACATGATGATTTATGTAGAAAATCTCAAAGAATTGTAAAAAAAAGAAAAAACAAAAAAACCCAAAACCTCCTGGAACTAATAAGCAGTCTTATTGAGGTTTCTCACTGGAAAAGACCCTGATGCTGGGAAAGATTGAAGACAGGAGGAGACCAGGGGCAACAGAGGATGAGATGGTTGGATGGCATCACTGGCTCAGTGGACATGGTTTGAGCAAACTCGGGGAAATAGTGAAGGAAGGAAGCCTGGCAGGCTACAGTCCATGGGGTTGCAAAGAGTTGGACATGACTTAGTAACTGAACAACAACATTAAGATTTCAGGATTCAAGGTTAATATACAAGTCAGTCATTCCCTGTATACCAGCAATGAGCAAGTAGAAATTGAAATTTAAAAAAATATATACCACTAGCATCCAGAAAGATGAAATACTTGAGTGCAAGTCTAACAAAATATGTAGATACATATGAAAAAACCCACAAACCTCTGGTGAATTAAAGAACTAAATAAAGAGATGTTCCACGTTCATAGGAAAACTCAATATTGTCAAGATGTCAGTTCTTTCCTATTTGATCTATGGATTCAGTGCAGTCCCACCAACCACCCACCAATCCTTGGAATTTACCCAAAGGAGTTAAAAAAGTACTCCTACACAAAAACCTGCCTGCAGTCGTTTGGTGGTGGTTTAGTTCCTCAGTCGTGTCCGACTCTTTGCAGCCCCAGGGACTGTAGCCCATTAGGCTCCTCTGTCCATGAGATTTTCCAGGCAAGAATACTGAAGTGGGTTACCACTTCCTTCTCCAGAGGATCTTCCCGACCCACATCTCTTGTGTCTCTTGCATTGGCAGGCAGGTTCTTTTCTGACTGAGCTAGGAGAGAAGCCGCAGCTGTATTTGTAATTGCCAAAACCTGGAAGCAACCAAGATATCCTTTAGTAGATGAATGGATAAGTAAACTGTGGTACATCTTGTCAATGGAATATCATTCAGAGCTAAAAGAAACGAGCAATCAAGCCAAGCGAAGACATGGAGGAAACTTAAATGGGTATTAATGAGTAAAAGAAGTCATCCTGAAAAGGCTGCTTAATGTGATTCCAACTGTATGGCCACCTGGATAAGCCAAAATTTTGGAGATAGTAAATAGCTCTGTGGTGCCAGGGATTAAGCAGGACAGAAAGATGAACAGGCAAAACACAGAGGACTTTTAGGGCAGTGAAAATACTCTGATACTCCAATGCCAGACATAATGTCATTTTACATTTGTCAAAATCTACAGAATTTAGAACACCAAGAGTAAAGCCTCGTGCAAACTGTGGACTTGGGGTGATAATGATGTGCGATATAAGTCATCAGTCTAACAAATGTACCACTCTGGTGGGATGTTGATAAAGAGGGAGGCTATGCATGTGTGGGGACAAGGGCTTTATGAGAAAATCTGGACTTTCCTCGTAATCTTGCTGGGAATCTAAAAATGTTCTTAAAAATAAAAATAAATGAGGGAGGATAGAAAGATGGATAAAATAATCTTAAATGTGTATGTCTTTTATTAAAATTAATTTACTTATTTTGGGTTGTGGTGGGTCTTCGTTGCAGTGCACAGGCCTCTCATTGCAGTGGCTTCTCGTTGCAGAGCACAGGCTCAGAGCGCACGAGCTTCAGTATTTGCAGTACTCGGGCTCAGTGGTTGTGGTTGATTACTGGCTCAGTAGTTGCTGCTCACGGGTTCAGTGGACGTGGTCCACAGGCTTAGGTGTCATCCACAGGCAGATTCCTCTCCACTGAGCCACCAAGGAAGTCGTCTGTTGTTAGTCCTCTGTCTTAGTCGTGGCACGCAGAACCTTTGACCTTTGTTGCAGCCTGCAGGATCTTTAGGTGCGGATTGCAAACTCTGGTGGTAGCAGATGGGGTCTAGTTCCCTGATCAGAGGTTGTCCCTGGGCCCCCTGCTTTGTGAGCCGGAGTCTTAGCCATTAGACCACCACAGAGGTCTCTGTTGTTTTAATAAGGAAAACTGAAAATAATAATAGACATTTGTCAACAGAAGAACATTCCAGTACATCCTATGCAGTCGTTAAAAAGACTGAAGTTGATAAGTATGTACTCATATGGAACGATGTGCGTGATTTGTTACCAGAAAACAGTATTATTAAATGATATTAATATTTTGTTTTATTACATATTCCAGTAATATTTTTCATAATAATTATCTCTGAGAAATAGTATCATAAGAAGCTTTTAAATATTTATCAGCCTTACATTTCCCAGAATAGCAAATTGTCTGTTTGATCAAGAAAGTAATAATGAAAAAAAATGCTGACAGTTTCTGAAATTTTCTCCATGATTATGTATCTATTTTCATAGGAAAAACAAATGAACAAGAGATTAAATTCACCTATGCAGTGAGCTGAGAATTTTATTATATATGTATATCTTAACCCTAAACACAAATCTGCATCAAGTTGTTTTATTTTATATCCTGCCTGTTTCTGATAGGAATTAATGTACCTTTTGCCCAAGCTAAAGAACCCTTTCAATGTATTCAAAATAACATATGCATGATAAGAACTCAGTGAACACTTGCCCAACTAGCAATTGCCTTTAAGAAATACATTTTGTGTGTATGATAGGAAATTTGGGATGCTCTAAAGTATGGGGATGCTTTTGAACAGTGGCGTGGAGAAGACTCTTGAGAGTCCCTTGGGCTGCAAGGAGATCCAACCAGTCCATCCTGAAGGAGATCAATCCGGGGTGTTCATTGGAAGGACTGATGCTGAAGATGAAACTCCAATACTTTGGCCACCTCATGCGAAGAGTTGACTCATTGGAAAAGACCCTGATGCTGGGAGGGATTGGGGGCAGGAGGAGAAGGGGACGACCGAGGATGAGATGGCCGGATGGCATCACCGACTCAATGCACATGAGTTTGGGTGGACTCTGGGAGTTGGTGACGGACAGGGAGGCCTGGCGTGCTGCGGTTCATGGGGTCGCAGGGAGTCGGACACGACCGAGCGACTGAACTGAACTGATAGCTGATTCACTTTGTTGTACAGCAGAAACTAACACAACATTGTAAAGCAATTATCCTCCAGTAATAAATATAAATAAAGAATGGGGCCCAGAGCTGAGCTATTCTTGCCGGGGATTAAGGATGGTCGTGAACCATTGCTCAGATACATACGTGCCTTTTTACCCACACTTACAATCTCCTTATGGGAAAACTACTTGACTTCTCTAAAAATTAGTCTGCTCTCTTCAATTGTGAGCCTAGCTCTTCAGAAACCAGAAATGAATATTATGCCACTCCTTGAAGGAATAATGAAACGAATTTAAAAAATGACAAGTTGCATAATGTTATTACTGAGAAAAACATGGTGAAGAAAAGCCATTTGCAGATAAGCTTCTTAAGGAGGGCTGGGGTGGAAGAGTCAATACCCAGAGGGACTTTGTTAAGGTGTTTATCCTCTCACATCACCTTGTACTTTAACTTTGTGGCACCTATTGCAAAAGCAGTGTAATTATGTACCTCTGAAAAACCACAGAAACTATATGAATTCAGTAAATACCCGGATTGCAAGTCACGTGTCTGTATATCTGTCCTCCTACCGCCTTTCTTGAAGTCATCAAGGAGCAATTCTGAAAGTCTCCAAATGTTTTGAAAAGATTCATTGTTCTGCTTTTCAGTTCCCATAAAGACATCAATTTATTACTCCTGGCAGTTTTCCTTATATTTGACAACCTATTGTTTAAGAATATACTGTTTTAAGAATGCACTGGGATGACCCAGAGGGCTGGTACAGGGAGGGAGGTTGGGAGGGGGGTTCAGGATGGGCAACACGTGTTGATGTATGGCAAAACCAATACAATATTGTAAACTAATTAGCCTCCAATTAAAATAAATTTATATTTTTTAAAAAAAGAATATATGGGCATTTCAAAATTTGAAATGCTGCTTTCAGATTTTGCATTTGAAAGAAGTTAAAGGACTCAAAACTTGGCTGGAACGTATATACCTTTGACTGGCTTCTACATATAGGTCTTTGTGCTTAGGTGAAGTAGGCTAACATAAACACAAAATCACTCTTCTGTGTCTTCAGAAAGAGTATATACAATGTGTTATACAGTTTGGGAGACACCTTTTACATATTTTTTTCCCACTATTTATTGACTGTCTTTTACATGCCCATTTTTTCACTATTTCTTGACTCACTGCTGTGCCAAAGCAGTGTCAGCTGCTGTGGGGGCACAGGGGTGAGTAAGACGCAGCCTTGAGAAGCTTGTTGTACTGGGAAATAAGACTGCTATTGGAAACAGAATCTTTAAAATAGCTAACTTATTTTCCTAGTAGAGCATTACCATCCTGTTTGATCTCTGGCCAGAGACTTGCAAAATTTCAGCTGTGGTACCACCGAGAAAAAAAGTAATTTGAATTGGATTTACCTTCAAACTTGACCTGGATCAAAACTCTGAACTTGATCCAGTTTTCTTATCATGTATACTCAAAAAAAAAAAAAAAAATCAATTTCAGAGTTGTAAGGTTAAAAATTAACGATAATTGCATTGGATCATAATTATGATTGTTACTTTTAGAGAGGTACAGAAAATGCTGAGTTGATTGGCAAAATACTAATGTTAGATGTAATTCAGTGATGATGTTTGCTTTATACAATCCAATTTTTACCAAAGGTGTTTATTCACTTAAAGAATTTCTTTTTGCTTAATATTTTCCTTCTCTTTTGTAGGAGTTTATTTTATCAGAAGATTATAACAAGATGACTCCTGTGAAAACCTATCAAGGTAGGAATGAGAGTAGTGTTTTCATTGCCTTCGACTTTGAAATGTTCCTTGATGGCCACAAGGTGGGATTTAACTTTACAACAGTCACTGGGAACACAACACTGCAGTGCTTTGTGGTGAATATTATCCCGGTTTTTGAATCAAGAGGCAGAGGCCTGAAGAGGTTGGCTGACTGCATGTAGTCCTGTAGCTGGTAACTTGCAGAGCCAGTCCAGTTCCCACGTGACTCCAGCACCCATGGCCTTTGTCCTTGGTCTCCCTGCTCCACCCGCCTGCCTGCAGACTCTGCAGCAGACTTGGAGAGTGGGGCCAGGCATGGGAGTGAGCTGCTTTCCACGGAGCTCATTCCAGTTCTGGTTAACGGTTCTGAAAGGTTCATATTGTCTCAGGGAAGGCGTTCGGGTTTTATTGTGTCTTCAACATTGGCATTGTTCCATAGACCATTTACATAATACAGATCAGGAGCAAATTTTCACTAAGGAGTGTGTCCTCCAGGTCAACAGTGGCAGGGGCCAGAATATTAGAAGTAGACTTTGGAACACTTAGAGGTCATTTCATCCACATCTTGTGACCTCATTCATGATCATCCGGCCTCTCCTCTTGAGGTATCCTTAGACATAGCAACCCCTCCTGATTTTAGAAAATTCTCAGCATTAAGTTCTTCATTTCTAGATGTTGAGCAAAAATTCATTTCCCTATGGGTTTATTCTTTTTTTTTTCCTTTAATAACTAGTTGTGTTTTTTTTCTTTTGAGCCTTTTATTTTGCATTGGGGTATAGCCCATTAACAATGTTGAGATAGCTTCAGATGAACAGCGAAGGGACTCAGCCATACATATACGTGTATTCCTCCCCTCCCATCCAGGCTGCCACATAACATCGAGCAGAGTTCCGTGTGCTATACAGTAGGTCCTTTTTGGTTATCTATTTTAAATATAGCAGTGTGTACATCACCATCCCTATGGGTTTATTCTTTAGTGTTTTATGTATCACTGATCATTTATTGAGTACCTACTGTGTTCCAATAACTGAAAATTATAATAGTGAATAAGGCATGCATAGTATCCATGCATCCCCCATGAAAATAGAATCAAGTAAATCTAAGCAGAATTAAAGCAGATCAAATTCAGCAATATATAAAAAGGGAAGTACATCACAACCAAGTGAGGTTTATTCCCGAAAAGAAATAAAAGCGGGGACAGGTGTTTGTCCATATCATAGCAGCCTTATTCACAATAGCCAAGAAATGGAAACAGCCTAAATATTCACAGATGGATGAATGGGTAAACAAAATATGGTTTATCAATACAGTGGATTCTTATTTGGCCACAAAAAGAGACTGAAGTGCTGATACCCGTTACCATGTGGATGAACCTTGAAAACATGCTGAGTGAAAGAAAAGACCATACATCATATGATTACATTTATATGAAATGTTAAGAATAGGAGAATTCATAGCCACAGAAAGTCAATTAGGGGTTCCTCAGGGATGGGGCTAAGGGGATTGGAAGTATGGGTTTCTTTTGGAGGTGAGAGAAATGTTCTAGAAATAGAACATTCCCCATAATGATTGCACAACACTGTGAATATACGAAAAATCACTGAATTATACACTGAAGAATGGTTTAAATGGGGAATTTTATATTATGTGGATTTTCATCTCCATTACCATTTTTTAAAACAATCACTTTTAAAACAAGTGATTCCAAAAACAAAGACATTACAAGAAAGGAAAACTACAGCCCCAATTCTCTCATAAACTTAGACGTTAAAGTCCTAAAAGAAATACTAGCAAATCCAGCAACATGTAAAAAGAATTATACACGATGACCAAGTGGGGTTTATTCCAGATAGGCACAGCTGGTTCAGTGAAAATCAGTGTAATCCGTCACATCAAAAGCCTAAAGAAGAAAAATCATAGGATCATATTAATTGACACAGAAAAAGCATTCAGTAACACCTGATTCTCACTCATGATCTAAACTCTCAGCAAGCTGCAAATAGACAGGAACTTCCTCAGCTTGAGAGAGAAACAACTATTAAACAAACAAACAAACTATAGCTAACATCATGCTGTTGACTCTTGTCCAGCTGCAGATGGGGAGGTGCTGAGGTATTTACTGTTGAAACATACCTGCGTATAAGTGGACCCATGCAGTTCAAACGTGCCTGGTTCAGGGGTCACGTGTACTTAATTGTGAGAAACTAGATGTTTCCTCCCTAAGATGGATCGTGGCCCCTGTTTAACAAGTACAGCCAGGCTTCAAGCCTAGGTTCCTGAAGCTTAGCGCTACGTATGTATCTTCAAATGATTTCTTTTTGAATAAGAGAATTCTGTCATCGTAGAAAGAGTATGCGCTTTGAGTTTTAGGGTTTGGTTTCTGTTGGTCTTTGTTTGTATTTTCAGTAGTCATAGGCAGCCTGACAGAGAAAGAGAACCGCCTTTGGCAGAGAGACTAGGGTTTTAATTCCGTCCTTGTCACTCAGTGATTGTGCAGCTTTGAGCAAGTCACATAAGAGTTTAGAGTCTCTGTCTCCTCCTCGGATGCAGGATGGTAGCTTGGAGCACTGTAAACCCCCTGTCTTCCTACTGTCATCCCCTTGGGCTTAGAAAGTAACAGGAAGAGGGTGAATGGTGCCTTCTTGAAAACAGGGAGCAAGGTGCCAGGGGCCACGTTCTGCCTGAAGCAGACTTGAAAGTGAACCATTAGAGAGTCCGCTTTTATTCCACCATTGGTGGAGCTTAAATTGGGCATTTGATGACACAGACACGACAGGAGTTTCTCCAGGAAGTCCCATCTTTGTGTTTAAGACAGCATTTTGATCTTGATGGTAGCCAATTCTCTGAAAGGCAGGTACTGTGCAGAGAAGTTATAGTATTATTGCTTCTCTGCCCCTTCTAAATCCCTTTAGACACTCCAGCTTCAGATGTCAGGTTTTTAAACATCAGGCATTTGGTGAAATGTCTGTCCCAAAGGGATTCACTGTGGTTCTGGCCGTACTGTTTGGTCACCAGTCTAGAAGGGCCATCTTGCCAAGACCAGGTTGTGTGTGTAAAAGAAAGAGGCCCCCCAGCTTTGCAGAGTCATTGCAGTGACTAAGTGAGAGAATATGTTTGAGTCCTTGGCACTTGTTAGACGTTCAGAAATTGGCAGTGATATTGTTACTGCTGATAGAGCTGCATTGATCCATCCGTGTCTCATCCTATTTTCATGATGAAAATGGGAAGCTGATGTCTTTTCTGTCACCTCGTCACACTCAGGATGTCTCCTCTCACCCACCAGGCTGCCACCTCCTGGGCACAGGTAGCCTGGTGAGGTCCAAGTTCCGAGACTTCAATCTTTGTTTATTCCAGTAAGCTCTGTTCAGTGGCCATGGACACCCCCATACCTCTCCCCCTGGAATTGTATAAGAAGAAGAAAGCAAATATTTTACTGATTTTATTTGGTACTTGAGAAGCCATGAGACCTTGGCCAAACTCCTCGACTTGATCCTGCCTCAGTTTGCCCACATGCAAAGCAAGGAGAGGGGGTCGAGGACGTGAATAGTGTCTTCTAACTCTGAAACTGTGTGATGCATACTTCGGTGATGGATGGCTCCCTTATTCCTGAGCAACCCTGGGAAATTTGCTCCCATTATCTCATTATGTATACTTTGATGTAGGGGATATTTCATTCTTTTTTTTTTTTATGTGGCCCTTGAGAATAATTCTGCCGTCCTTTCCAAGCTCCAAGCATTTGATTTGTCATGGGAAATTCATCTAGAACTTTGTTGTGGGTTTCAAAGCCAGCCTTCATCAAAAGGAGGGCAGTATTGCTCTTTGCTTTTTTTCTTAAGCTTAAATAAACTGACCCAGTAACTTACTAGGAGAGCATCGTTCCTAACGTGTTTTGCAGTCACAGTGATCTGGCTTTCTCTAGACCAGCTGTTCTAACAAGTCTAAAAGAGGTGGCCCCTGGCCCTTGGGTTATTGGGAACATTTTCTTATAGGGACTCGGATGTGGTCTTCTCCGGGGGCATGGCTGTACCCCCGATGAGAACCACTGTTCCAGCTTGCGTTTGCCATGATGATCTACTGTTTGGCTTACGCTGGGGCGGGGGAGGAGACAACCTTGCACCTCTGTGGCCCACGCCTTGTTTAGGATGCTTGATGGGTTGTTTTCTTGTCTCTTGGTTTTCAGCGCATCAGAGCCGAGTGACGATGATCCAGTTTGTCCTGGAGCTGGAGTGGGTGCTGAGCACGGGACAGGACAAGCAGTTTGCCTGGCACTGCTCCGAGAGTGGGCAGCGTCTGGGAGGTTATCGCACCAGTGCTGTGGCCTCAGGCCTGCAGTATCCTTTGCTGGACAGAATCCCTTGGTGGGAACCTAGCTGTTGACTTCTTTCTTTCATGAGCATTCTGGGTATGTGCACTTTGAAGGTTTCGTGTTTTATTTGCTGAGTTGCCCTGCTGATTAAGATGCTTATAAGCCGTCCTAACACGTAAATTGTCAGAGGTCCTCATGTAGGCGGGGTAAATCAATTTCGCCTGAAATAACAGTCCCTGCCGAGCAGGTTGTGGGTCTGCCGTGAGCAGAGTCTGACATCTACACAGCACACAGCCCAGATTTGTGAGCCTCAGCCGTCAGAAAGGTTATGGAACACGGAGATAATGGTGTCACTGAATTACAGTCTTTTATTTTTGTACAGAAATAATTTACACATAGGTATTAAAGTTGAGAACATTCACATTTTGGTGCCTGGCAGAAGAACCACAGGATCCCTATTCATTTTAAGAATATTTATTGAGAAGCTTCCATGCTGGGACCAGCGTAGGCTGACTGAACACGGTAATGCTATGTATAAGTCTTTGTTCCAGGTACCAGATTTTTCCAGAATGTGTAGAATGACACTAACTCTTATCTCCTAAGCTTCCAGGGTCCGTGTGCTCACTGTGCATACCTGCTAGTGATGGGTGATCCTCACATCCAGCGCTCTGGGCACTTGGGCCTGACAAGTGAACAGGGGCCTGACAAGTGTGAGACCTGGATGGGTGATGCTACCATTGTAAGAAGGAAGGGGCTCTGAGTTTCTTCTTTCAAAAGCATAGACTCTCTCCACCTTCTGACAAGCGAGGAAATAGTTAAAAACAGATTACTTGTCTGTAGAAACAGGATGGAAGAATGAGACTTGCTTTCAGATTTTCATCTCATATTTATAAAATGCCTGTTCAGTAATTTGCAGCCATCTGGCAGAGTACCTTGCTGTTTCCGTGCAGACATGTGGCGGTTGTTGTATTTGTGCGTGTGTGTGTTTAGGTTAATGCCACTATTTTCCTACTGGAAGGGCAAGAAGAAGAAACTGAGAGTGGCCATATGGGAAGTTTTGAAAATGGCAGGTTACCAAGAAGATCAGAAGCAAGGGTGAGGAGGAATGGAAATCGAGGCCAACTTTATCTTTGAGAGGGTGGTTGGTAAAAGAAACTCCATGCTTTACTTACTAAAAAGCCGGTTCAGACAAGCATAATGCTTGAATTGAAGTACATGATCTCTCCTGCCAGTAGATTAATGATTTCTTGTAGTGCTTAGATTAGATCTCCCTGAGAGATCATCCGTCCAATTTCTCATTTACAGATGAGCAGCTACAGCCCAGAGTGGGTCCCATGCCTCTCTCTGCAGCCCCCCAGCTGGTATGAAGGAAAATCACCACCACAACCCAGGTTTTCTGCCGTGGACTGCTGGGTTTTCCCAGCGGTTAAACTGCATTACCCCTTTGAGAAAAGAACCAATGGCATCAATATAATTTGTTCTTAACATTCTGGCTTCTCTATCACTAGCCAAGCCTAGTGATGTATCTTCTGTATCACCTAACCAAGCTGGGGAGCATAGAAAGAAAGACAGATCTTGCCCTTAAGAAGTTTATTTTTTAAACTATCTAAAAATGGTTGGGGGGGAACCCCATAAATACACAGAATTAAACTTGTCCTGACTCTTATTATGGTCTTTGCCTTGTCTGTTCAGGCATCTCCAAAGGTCATCTTCATTTTTCAGCTGTTTCCTTTGGCCACACCATGTGGTTTACCAGGCAGAAAAAAATCATAGGATTGGCTAGCAGAAGCTTTGATGTGTAGTGAAAACCTCAGGCTTCATTCCCCCGTGCAAATGACCATCCAGTCCAACCTTGGAAGGGAGCTGCAATACTGCAGAGATGCCCTTCCAGAAAACTCCCTCCGCCTCCCTAGCTCCAGTTCTGGAGTCCCAGTGCCAGCCCCAGCTCCTGGGAGCCTATAACTGCCTGGTGTTTTCCCAGTGCTGTGACCTGATGCATAACAACGCTGAATTTGCCAGAGAGTCTCAGCCAGGAACCATGTGACCTTCCCAGGCTGCAGGGCTTTTCCTGGGAGCCACCTGGTGTGTAATTGCTAATAAACAACCCATACAGATTGGGGTTCACTTAAAATCCAGTTTTTAAACCCATTTGTTTCATGGGACCCCCCCTCCTCCACCACCTCGCCTCCACTTCTTTCTGCCATCTTCTATACTTAGAGGATTTTTTTTGTGGGGGAGGGGGTGGTTAGTGATAATGAAAAGAAGAAGATCTGTTGAAATAAAACGTTCAGAATAATATTATAATCCCCATTTCTCTTCATAGTGGACACTGGTGGTGTAGATAAAAATCTTCTACATATAAATTCATTCTTTCCCATCTGCATCTCAAACAGTCATTCAAGCAAGCCAACAAGTGAGAATAAGTCAGAGGGGATAAAGCCTTTCTCCTCTTCTTTCAGGCCTCTGTGAAGTAAATATGCAATGAAAGTAACCAAAATTCAAGTAGAGAAACAAAGGATGACAAAACGACTGACCAGTTCACAAACTGAATTGTCAGGTTTGAAATCACCTCAAAATCTTTGTTGCTTTGGCTGAAGATCTGACAGATGTTAAGTGAACTACCATATTGTGTGTGTGTCCAGCCGTATCTGGCCCTTTGTAGCCCCGTGGACAAGAGCCCACCAGGCTTCTCTGTCCGTGGATTTTCCAAGCAAGAATACTGGGGTGGGTTGCCATTGCTCCCTCCAGGGGACCTTCCTGACCCAGGGATCGAATCTCCGGGGTCTCCTGCATTGGCAGGTGGATTCTTTACCACTAGCACTACCCGGGAAGCCAGATTATCATGTTACCAACAACAACGACGATAATAATGATAAGGAAGCGAAGGAGAGGAAAAAGAAGAAAATATCTTTTATTTGCAGCCCCTGAGTGTTTCCCTAGTGCTTCTACATAACGTTACTTTGTTCCCTAACAAAACATAAAGACCTCATTTTCAATTTTCAGAGTAGAATGCATCAGAGAGGCTCAACAGGTTAAGAGGCTTTCTTGAGGTCATATAACTGTTACCTGGCAGAACCAGGATTAGAACTTGGGTTTTTAAATCTTTGAGCTAGCCCTGTGCACAACTAGATACGGCAGAACGGAGCTGGTTCCCCAGGGTCCCATGGCAGGTTGATGTAGGAAATAGAGCTGTTCTCCTCCCCTGCTTCTGTTGCTGGTCTTTACATTTATCTAGCCTCATCCTTCGTTCGGTCATTGGACCACATTTTGGTCAGATCTGGTCATGCTTCCACAAAAATAATTTAGGTACCCTGCATCTTAAGAATTTCTGCATGTTGGAGATATTTCCCAGGTACCACCCTCTTCTGTTTATTCCTGTTTGGGGAAAGAGTACTGAAAAGCTATTAAGATTATCTTGATTTTCATATTTCCTCATGTCATACTAAATTCCAGTCACTCTGGCTTTGAGGTTTCCCTATAATTTTATTTTAGCCCTCTTCCAAATAGCTTGTGTTGCATCCATGTATGTGTGTGTGTGTGTGTGTATTATTTCCCCAAAGTTGCGAAGACTTGCATCTGTTTTTTCTTATAATTAATCAAGATAATTAAAATTTAAGGCGATCTTATTCTTTGTAAATCTTAATATTGTTTTATGTATATCTGATAACTTTTCTCCCTATTCTTGAGACCAGAGAATTTGCTATACCTTGTTCTCTTTTGCTTAAAAAAATGTATTAATATGAAAATTTTAAAACTCGTATCAAATTGAAGAAGATAGTGTAGTGGACACTCTTGTACTTACTGTCCCTTTCTGTCTGTCTTTTCACTGGAGTAGTTTAAGGCAAACTCCAGACCTTATGTCTTCTTATCCTTACACACTTCATTATGCACCTCTCAAAAATATGAATCTTTTCCCAATAACCACAGCGCTGTCATTACTCCTAAAGTTTATAATCACTCCTTGATAATACTGAATAATTGATACATTTCAAATTTAACTTATTGTTTCAGAAGTGGCTCTTTGCAGTGGATCTGTTTGAAATCAAGGTTCACACGTTGGATGTGGTGGCTGCATCTCTTAAATTTCCCGGTCTTCCTTTCAGATTTTTTTTTTTTAATGCCACTGTACCTTGTTGAGGGGACTGAGTCAGTTTTCCTTTAGAGTCTCATGTTCTGAAGTGACCTCTGCTTCCTCGTAATGTCATATAACTTGTTCTTCTTCCTACCTTTTCCCCTACTTTTTCTGTAAACTGAAAGTGGCCTCTGATATCTTGATTCAGTTCAGATTCAGCTTTTGGGCAGAACACTTGGTATTTGTGCTGTGTGGTTCATTCTGCTTCTCATCAGGACACATGGCGTATCGGGTCATCACCCTTCCTGTGACAGCAAGATGGATCGGTGGTTCTGGTGGTGGCAGCGGGGTCCCTGCAGGGCAGTCTTCCCCATCAGCCTGTCCTTTAGTGGGTTCATCTACTGCTTTTCTTTTCCCAAATCCAGTCCTTTCATTAGGATTGCAAAAGGGCGATTTTGTAATCCTTTCATTTTTTTTCTACATTTATTAGTTGGATTTCTTCTATAAAGTAGAACTTTCCCTCATTGACTACAGCTGTTTGGCTATCCTGAAATACAATTAGTACAGGAAAAGCAACATAAGTTCTTAATTATTTCTCTTTAATTGCTCATTTTTAGAGCAGACATTTAATGCCCTAGTTACCTTCAGTAGAGATTTGTTTTTTGAGCATTATTATAAACTCTTAGTTTGGTTTTTAATAATATATTCAGTATATTTCAGTAAACTGCTCCCTGTTTCCCACTTTCTTTCTTTTTAAAATTTTTTTAAAAACTTATTTTCTTTTCTTGGCTGTGCCGACCAGCTTGTAAGATCCTACTTCCCTGACTAGGGATCAAACCTGGGTCCTTGGCAGTGAAAGTGTGGAGTCCTAACCACTGGATCACCAGGGAATTTGCTCCCCCTGTTTTTTCCTGATGCTCGTGTTGTCCCATCTTTGGCCAGTGACAGCCACATCATATTGGCTCCTGTGTCTTTTTGATAGAACCCCACTCACCTTTGGTAGCATTTTTGTTTTGTTTTTTTTTTCCTTTGCAGCAGGTTGAATAGCGGCTCCAAAGATATGCCCAAGTTGTAACCCCCAGAACCTATAAAGACCTGATTTGGAAAAAAAATCTTTGTGCATGTGATTGTGGATTTTGAGATGAGATAAATCTGGATTAAGGTGGGCCCTTGTTTGTGCTCAGCTGCTCAGTTGTGTCGACTCTTTGTGACCCCATGAGCTGTAGCCTGCCAGGCTCCTCTGTCCATAGACTTTTCCAGGCAACAATACTGGAGTGGGTTGCCATTTCCTACTCCAGCATTTTTATTTCTTGACGCAACATGTTTTAAGCTTGTCTGGTATTTTCCTGTTCCAGTCCTGGAATCAGCCGTTTCTCTTAGTGAGGAACAGTATTCAGAGATAGCTAGGAAATACGTGTATATGTATTTTTAAAAAAAGAAAATAAATCATCAGTTCATATACTATTTCTAACTCAGATTTCACCTTATAGAGTTTTTATTTCATTTTTGTACTTGATTCTTTTGTCTTGGGCTGAAAACCTTAGTTCCTAAGCACCAGCATAATTCCTTTTTTGCCTCTATCCCATGGTATATGGAGAGCTTCCCTGGTGGCTCAGTAGCAAAGAACCCGCCTGCCAGTGCAGGAGACTTGAGTTTGATCCCTGGGTTGGGAAGACCCCTGGAGAAGGAAATGGTAACCCACTCCAGTATTCTTGCCTGGAGAATCCCATGGACAGAGGAGCCTGGAGGGCTACTGTCATGGGGCTGAAAAAGTTGGACATGATTTAGTGACTAGGCACTAGCAGGGTGTATTTGTTTCAAAATAATGATACAATATTATAATAACAGGACCAGGTTTTTTGTTGTTTTCTTTGTCCTGAGGATATATTCTACCAAGAATATACAGTTAAAATGCTGTGTTTTAAAGAGACTTGAAATAATTATGTTAGCTCTGTGGTTATATCAGGAAGTTGATAGTAGCTGTATTCATTTTTTTTTTTGTTGTCAATTTGGGGGATTTTTTAAAAAAATTATGAATATTTTTCATATGTAAAATAATACAAGATTCCATCATGGAAATGATCTGATGAGAGAAAATTCTTACTACCACCCTCATCTGCTCAGCTTTTTTCTCTCCTCTCTGTAGGCAGCCATTAAAAAAAATTTTTTTACACTTAAAAAAATGTTTTTAGTTAATTTTTTAATTAAATTTTTTTTTTTTTTAGTTTGGGTGTGCCAGGTCTTAGTTGCGGCACTCCAAATCATTAGTTGTGGCATGCAGGACCTAGTTCCCTGACCACGGATCAGACCTGGGCCTGCTTTGGGAGCTCAGAGTCTTAACCACTGAACCACCAGGAACATCCCAACAGCCATTTTTGATCAATCTTAATTTATCTTTCCAGTGTTTCCTTTCGTAAATATAAGCATGTGCGCGCACACACACACACACACACACACACACACACACACACTCTCTTATATTTCCCTCTTGTTCTTACATAAAGGTAGGGTAGCATGTAAACTCTCACATACCTTGGCTTTATTTCCCCACTTAATAAAATATCCTGGAAATTATTCCATGTCAAGTTTCCTAGCTGTGTAGGGTTCTTTTGGCTGGATGTATCATAGTTAATGGGTTTCCCAGGTGGCCACAAGTGGTAAAGAACCTGCTTGCCAGGGCAAGGGACATAAGAGACTCAGGTTCGATCCCTGGGTCAGGAGGATCCCCTGGAGGAGGGCATGGCAACCCTCTCCAGTACTCTTGCCTAGAGAATCCCATGGACAGAGGAGCCTGGAAGGCTCTGTAGTCCATGGGGTCGCAAAGAGTGGGACATGACTGAAAATGACCAGACACGCATCATATTTACTAAGTCCTCTTTTGATGGACTTTTAGATCGTTTCCAAACTTTAGCTCTCACTGCATTATGGGATATCATTCTTTATTTTGGCCATTGCATCTCTGGGGCAGATCTGTTCAAGTAGCATTGCTGGGCATTCCCAACCAGGGATGGCTTTGGGTTGTTACTGGAGACCAGTCACATAGGCGTCCTCTTCCTACATGGACCAGCATTCCAGGCTCCCAGAAGGAAAGCAGGTGTTTGGCACAAATTGTATTGTTTACACAGTTAAGGCACAGTCAGCCACTATTGTCTGTTAAAGTGGTGGGAACGCTCCCAAAATCCAAGTTCCCAGAAGCCATGCCAATCTTGAAATAGCAGCTTTTCAAAGGATACCAGTCAGGCCTGCTAGGTTGTTTTTTTTTTCCCGCAAAGTACCATTTTCATTTCTTCAGCTATCCATTCATGTATCTTGCCCATTTTTTTTTTTAAACTAGGTTTGTAGTCTTCCTAATTGCTCTTTTTATATTAGAAATTTGGACCTTCTGTGACATCAGTTGCAGATATTTTTTTCCAGTTTGTCTTGTGCCTTGCTTATGGTATTTGCTTGTTGTTTGTGTTTTTGAATCGTAGCTTTCCCCACTCCAAGGTTAGAAGGAAACTCTCCCATCTAGAACTTATATTTTTCTTTTTTTTTCATTTAGATCCCTCATTCATTTGAAGTTCATCCTGGCATATAAAGAAATACAGATCCTGTTCTATTTTTCCAAATGACTGCTCAGTGTGTGCCAACTTTATTTTTCACTCATCTTTTCCTTGTTCATTTGAAAAGCCAGGTTTTTATCAGATATATACTAAATTTCTACATGCTTTGGGGCTTATTTCTAGACTTTCTATTCTGTTCCCGTGGTCTGACTATTTAAGTAGCACACTCAGTTAAAGAGACTTTACAGCATGTTTTAACGTCTAGTAGGGCTAACCTCCCCCAGTCACAATACCACATTACCCTTATTTTCAGAGTATTCTTAGCTCTTCTTGCTTGCTTATTTTTCTATGTGAACTTTAGAATAAATATATCCAATTCTAAGGGGAAAAATTAATTTTTGCTGGGATTATATTACATTTATAAATTCATGTTGTCAGAATTCTCATCTTTATCATGTTGAGTCCCACTGTTCAGTAATACAGCATGTCTTCCACTTCGTTACTTCCACTTTTTGTGTCTTTTAGCATTATATCCAGGTTCTCCTCGTGTGAGATGTGCACCTTTCTTTTACATTTGTGCTTTTTTTTGGTGGGAAGGTGGGGGCCGGTCAACCCATCCACTCACTTTTGAGAAACAATCCTTAATGCTTACATGATAGATTTGATGTTGAAACCCGGCACGTGTTCATTGGTGACCAGTCAGGCCAAGTAACCATCCTCAAACTGGAGCAAGAAAACTGCACCCTGGTCACAACATTCAGAGGACACACAGGTGGGATTGAAAGCGGACCCTCCAAGTGCTTCTCTCACACCGACCTGTCCCCTGCCGCGTGTTCTGATATTCACATGATGTGCTGTGAAAGTGACGAGGTACACCCTGGGCCTGTGTGATGGTAACACGTGATAGATGTAGCTGATTGCAGCATGATTCAGAAAGATGGAAGGTCAGAAATGTTCTCCATCAGTTCAGACAAAAGGGCAAATGGTCTGTTGCAGAAGTGGTGGTGATCTGGTTCTTTGTCATGTTATGCTGGAGAAAACCGTGTTGGGCAGACATTAAATGAGACGTTGTTTGAGGCTGTCTGGCAACTGCAGGAACCCTGGAAGGACAGCTGCCTCGGTCTGTCCTTGCCCTCCTTGGAGCAAGAAGATGGTGTGGGGGACAGACTTCTACTTCGAAGACAAGTGAAATGAAAAATAGATTTCTCACTGGTAGCTAGCCTACATAAAAAAGGAACAAGTTCCTCTTTAATTTTCCTTACTCTGGAGCTCTTTTCAAGACCCCCTTTATGTTACTGGCCTGCTCAAGGTCATTTAAGCAGGGTGAAAAACTATAGCCACACTTAGCCTTTGAAAGACTTGGGTAAACAATGACGATTAATTTTTTACTTGTGTTTTTAACATGTGATGTTGACCCTGGAAAATGAATCATTGCCTGTCCGTAGTTCTTAACAAGCTTTTGTGTCTTCTGCAGTTTACCAGCCCACTGTTCGGTATAGAACAGAGTTAATATGAGTCTAGATGTCTTATAAGAACAAAAGTAGGTGAATGAGGATGTAAAATGGGATAGTACCTAGATCATAAGGGATTTCCTAAAGGGAAAAAGAGGAATGCTGTAAAGAGAAGATTGAATCTAGGGGAAAGATTCATCAAAGATCATCTTAATTATCTGTGCCTTAGGGAGGAAGAACACACAGAAACCTCCCATGTGGGTAGAACCCAGGTCTCTTCTGATTGGATTTCTCTTTTTAGCCACCTTCACTCTGACCTGACAGGGACCTGAAACTGCCCCGTGCTCGGACTGTTTCCCCGCTGACCTCAGTCTCCAAATCTGTGGCTTCCCTAAGCCCTTTCTCCACCTGCGCTTGCTCTTGTCCTGATTGAGGAGTCCCGCTTTCAACCCCTCATTCCCCAGCGTCCTTGGGCCCATCTTTCCTTTTGTCCCCCTTGCTTCAGCTGTGCATTCCCCAGCATTCTCAGTTTGCAGCTCCTTGTCCCCCCTCCTTGGTAAATGTCACCTGGGATTCAGACTGCCCCTGTCTCCTCATGCACTCAGCTGCGGGGTCTGCCGGGGGTCACGGCCCGAGCCTCTGCCCACCGTCACCAGAGCCGTCCCTTCAGCCCAGACCCAGGAGCCGCTTCACAGAACTCGGCTCCATATGCAGGACACCCCTCCTCTCATTCCCTCAGCAGCTTTTTCAGACCTTCCCCACTCTCCCCAGACCTTGCTCAAAGAAAAACAAAGGTTATCAGAAGCTTTCTTAAAATGTTTGTTTCTTGACCATCCCATCTTCCCTCCACAGTAAGCCAACTTCTCCTCCTCTGCCTCCTCATCTCTTGCCCTCCTGCCTCGTGCTGTCCTTGGCCCCAGGCTCTTCTTTCTCAGGGTCTCCACACTGCAGGTTAATCCTTCAGTCTTCCTTTTGACCAACTCACTCTTTGCAAGTTACTAACATGGAAACTTTTTTTGCTTCTGGGGAAAAAAAAAACAACAACAACAAAACCCCTCTGATCTCATCTTAACAGCAGTGCTGCTTTTTTATTTTTAAGTTGTAGTAAAATGTGCACAACCTAAAATGGACCATTTTGATTTTTTTTTACCTTTTTTGGGGGGTGAGGAGGGGTTGGGCCATGCAGCATGCAGTTCCCCGACGGGGGGAATCACTGGGAAGTCCCCACTTTGACGATTTTTAAGTGTGCAGTTCAGTGACAGTAAGTGCCTTCACACTGTTGTGCAACCACCACCACATTCTTTATCTCGTAAAACAGAAACTGTGCCCATGAGGCGCCAGCCCACTCCCTGCCCCAGCCCCTCCCCGCAGGCCTTGGCAACCACCATCCTGCTGTCTGTCTCTCTGCATTTCGTGACTCTAGGCACCGCACATGAGGGGAAGCCTACAGTATTGGTTGTTTGGTGACTGGTCTGTTTCACTTAGCATAATACCTTCATGTTGTCACGGATTCTTAAAAGACTATCATTTTCCCGCTGCTTCACATTCTTCCCTCCCATTGGCTTTCCTGCCACCTGCAGTTTGGCTCGTCACTGTCACTCCGGTCACACTGCTGTCCCCGAGTGGGACAGTGGCCTGCTGGTTGCTGAATCCAGTGGACACGCTTTAAACTCTGTCCTGCTTAACCTCGGTAGCGTTTGACATTGTGGCCATTCCTTCCTGCTGTGACTGCCCTCGTTTGGCTTCTGAAACACATTCCCTCTGGGTTGGAAGCCTCTGACTGCACTCTCTCCTCTCCCTTGGGGTTGTACTGGGGGATTCTGCCAGACCTCCTGGGCTCTCCCTGGTTGACCTTGGCCACTACTCCCAGTCACAGAACAAAAAGGCATAGTCATCGTCCTCAAATTCCTCTCCACCCAGTGAGTGAGACTGAAGCTAAACAGTGATTATAGTGCCTGGTGGCAGAGTTGGGGGAGCCACACTACGCATGTCCATGAATATGGAGCGGGCACGTCACTGGCACGGGAGTGGGAGTTGGTCAGGGAAGGCTTCCCCAGGGGAGATGTGGCTTGGACCAAAGAACCTAGGGGAGGAGTGAGTGTTGAGTTCATGAAAGAGAAGGAAGGAGACCAGTGCAGGCAGAGCAAACCAGCAGAGCCCAAGGCCTGGGGGTCTGCAAAAGCCTGGTTCTCTTGGGAACTCCTAACTCTTTCTGCTGGAACACAGAGTATGGATGGTGGGAGGAGGGAGTGGGGAGAAGGAAGCCAGAAAGGAAATGAGAGTCAGTTCAGATCACTGGGAGGATTATCCTGACGTCAGGGAGAAGTGGTTTTAAGTGAAGAAGTTAACCTGGTCAGATGCTTTTCTTGTATACTGATTTAAATAACATTATTCATAGTGTCCACAAAGTGAAACAACTCATGTGTTCATCAGCTGATAAATGGAGAAACAGAACATATCCATACAAGGGACTATTACTCAACAATACAAAGAAATTGTTGATATGTGCAATAATATGGATAAACCTTGAAAGCATTCTGATAAGCCCAGAAGCTTCAGCCCAAAGCAGTAGCTTCATTTTGCCTCTCCCCACTCCCCATGCAAAGAAAACCGTTCCCTTTGTTTTTTGCCTACTCTGGAATTTTCATATAACCTGATTGTATGTTAAAAGATTGCTCGCTGTAGAGAGCGATATGATGGAAAAGCTGGTAGGAAACTTTCCTTCACAGAGTGTCCGCAATGATGGGAGAGCAGGGGGGTCAGTGGACCCAAGGTAAAGCTTTAGGCAGTTAGCTCAGCAGGCATGGTGATGGACTGGAGAGTTCCCAGACTTGGTTTCGGCAAGGGTGGCTTTCAGCCCAAACTGCTGACCCTTTAGTAGTTAGATGTTGCCCAGAGCACTGATCTGAGGGCTCCGAGTTCAGTATCGCTGCCTCCAGGTCAGAAAAGAGGCAAGCAGCTGCTTCTCACTGTGAGATGAGCCAGGGGGTGGCCCGAGGGTTTGTTTCCTGTCTTCCAAGTTGACCTCCCTGGTGGCTCAGATGGTGAAAGCGTCTGCTTACAATGTGGGAGACCCGGGTTTCATCCCTGGGTCGGGAAGATTCCCTGGAGAAGGAAATGGCAACCCACTCCAGTACTCTTGCCTGGAAAATCCCATGGATGAAGGAGCCTGGTAGGCTACAGTCCATGGAGTCGCAAAGAGTCAGACACAACTGAGCAACTTCACTTTCACTTTTCTTTCTTCCAAGTTAGTTCCATGGGCTTTCCGGGTAGCTCTAGTGATTAAGAACCTGCCTGCCAATACAAGAGATGTAAAAAACGTGGGTTGGATCCTTGGGTCAGGAAGATCCCCTGAAATAGGAAATGACAACGCGCTCCAGTATTCTTGCCTGAAGAATCTCATGGGCACAGGAGCCTGGCGGACTATAGTCCATGGATTCGGAAAGAGTCGGACACAGCTGAGAACCTTGATATTGTATCTTATCTTTCTGAAAGAGAGCAAAATATTTTCACGTGATTTCACCATGAAGTATCTTAGAGGAAGAGAGGACATGGCCCAGAAAGGTCGTTCTCTAACCCAAAGGCAGATAAAGTTAGCAGGTCACATTTCTTCTTGTTGTTTACTCACTAAGTCATGTCCGACTCTTTTCACCCCACTAGACTGTATCCTGCCAGGCTTCTCTGTCCATAGGATTTCCCAGGCAAGAATACTGGAGTGCATTGCCATTTCCTTCTCCAGGGGGTCTTCCCAGCCCAGGGATCAAACCCATGTCTGCTGCATTGGCAAGTCAGGTTCTTTACCGCTGAGCCACCAGGGAAACCCAGATGACATATCTAACTTATTATTCCTAGACAGTAGCACCTACCCAGTCTCTATCTCCTGTCTGGCTATAGCACTGCTGATTCATTTATAGGTAGTACAAGGGTGTCTGAGAGATTCCACGATGATCTGAGCATTGTGAAGCTCTTCCTATGTAGTAAGTCCATCTGGGCCTTGGGAGGTCCCAAACTCAACCAGACACAATTGTGGACAAAGGGTCTGTGAATGGAGAATTAGCTTAATCACCTCATTCCTTTACCTCCCAAACAAAGACTTAAAGATGAGCCCAGATTCATTAAAGACTGATCTTGGGGATCTAATCAGTACAGATTCAAACTCAGAAGCAGATAAGTTTTTCAGTATGTGTACGGAGTCATAGCCATTCATCCATCACTCTCCGTCACAGTGCAGAAAGTCATATAAAAAATATGAGTTAGTGATGGAATCTGCCTAATAGCCATACCCGAAGGCCAAAACATGGCATTTACTAACCCATGGGGATTTAGCAAACTGATTTTATGTTCTTACGCTCCCTCTGCTGGTTTTATTTCTGGAACTAAATGCCAACTATCATAGTTCTTTGATATTTCTTCAGAAATTAGAATATATTTCTACCAGGAAGTCATATACTGATTTGAACAAAGGGGGAAAAAATCAGATTTTGACCGTTGAAAATTAATAATATCCATAAAATCTTTTTTTTCTTCTAAGAAACTTTTTGGTTAGTACGAACATATTGGAAACAGGAGGGCTTGGATGTGAACGTGCCAAAGTGTACTACATAATGGAAAATGAAATACAGACGTGTTCACTGACTATCAGGAGAAGTCTTGAAGGTAATAGTTTAGCTAAACAAAAATAACAAGACAAGAGCAGGCAAAGTTCAGTGCAAATGTGCATGTTCATATCATTAATTTGAAAGTTTAATTTTCATTTGCAATGGAGGCTTTCACTCCCACAGACATGGATTTTCATCGAGAGTCAGTCAAGTCCTGGGATCTCCACGTGACAAGTGCTGCCACACATTGGTGAATAAACTCAGCCTAGTGCTTGCTCTGTTCAACTCCCGCTCATGCAGTATGAGCATTCAACCAATAACTGGAAATACAATGTTTGTAGCAAATGTTCTGAAGCCCCAGTGCTGCATATCAGCTGCTTTGGGAGCAGATAACAAGAAAGTTTCTTCTCATCCAGAGAGTTGAAGGTTTCTGAGAAAAGTGGTGTTTAAACAACACTGTAAGGAGATTGATAGCTCAGTTGGTAAAGAATCTGCCTGAAATGCAGGAGACCCTGGTTCGATTCCTGGGTCAGGAAGATCCACTGGAGAAGGGATAGGCTACCCACTCCAGTATTCTTGAGCTTCTCTTGTGGTTCAGCTGGTAAAGAATCCACCTGCAATGCAGGAGACCTGGGTTCGATCCCTGGGTTGGAAAGATCCCCTGAAGAAGGGAACGGCTACCCACTCTAGTATTTTGGCCTGGAGAATTCCATGGACTGTATAGTCCATGGGGTCGCAAAGAGTCAGACACAATTGAGCGACTCTGACTTCACTAAGGAGACTGGGTGGCGGGAACATTCCAGACCCCAGATGTATGAAGCCAGTTTGAAGCCCACAGTGGGTAAGTGTGAATGGAGTCCATTGGGCCCTGTGGATAGCCGGGCATGAGGAATACAGGGCAACCTTCCAGGGAATGTGACATCTTTCTCAGGCAGTGGGAAAACAGTGGTGGTGCTGAGGCAGGGTGGCGATGTGGTTTCCATGGTAACAGGTCCTGTGGTAGCAGCGGGTGGGGGATTGAGTGGGGCCAAGAATGGATGAGAGGAGAGTGTTTAGAAGGAAGGCTACTGCTGGAGTGCATGGATAGGGAGACCCCTGTCTGGACCGGAAGGACAGCGTCGGGCGTGGAGTGAAGAGCAGGCGTTCAGGTCTGTTTAGGAGAGAGGGTCAGCAGCGCATGATGACTGACGGAGGGAGGTGTGGCTTCCCTGTTTCTGTCTGAAACATTTGGGGGGCCGGTGGTGCCATTTCTGGAAAACGGGAACGTTGGCGGTGACAGCAGGTTCAGGAGGGAATATCATGGTGCTTTAACCTGAACGTGAGAGAGCAGCATGCTGAGGAGGTGACAGGGGGTCAGCTGGAGGTCCCCTTGTGGATCTCAGGACGAGGTGCAGCCTAGAGACAGAGCACATCTCCCTTTCCAGAAATTCCCACCACTTCAACCTGGAGGGAAGAGCGGTAACCGAAGGGTCCGTACTTTATTCAAGGACTCCCTTGGATGGCTCTCCTGCAGCCGCGCTTCACCCACGCAGCCTCACTGAGCCCTCACTGAGCAGGTGCGATTGGGACCCTCGTGGTGAGGTACCTGGTCACACTGGTAGACACACACTCGGCACTTCCGGGCCCTGACTTGCGACCTTCCACCTCGTCTGTAGCTTTTGAAAGATACGTGGTCAGCCTCCAAAAATTAGTTCCCTAAGCATTTGGTACCATGTATTTAATTTCTAAGCGTTTATACTCCGATCTGGTTCCACGGTTGGGAATCTCTTCTCACTAAATCAGAACGGTGAGTGAAGTTTTATGTATAAAAGTGTTCATCTTAGCAAAATTTATAATAGTGAAAAGTTGAAAAATCTAACAGTGATTGAAATAAGGTGCATCCACATGCTGGAATATTATGCAGACTTATGGGATGCCCTGGTAGTCCAGGGGCTAAGACTCCGAGCTCCTGATGCAGGGGACCCAGGTTCGATCCCTGGTCAGGGAGCTAGATCCCACATGCCACAACTAAGACCCAGCACAGCCAAATAAGTAAGAAGACACTTGTCTCACCATTAAAAAAAAAATCCATTTATGAGAGTATATACTAGTATAGACAAAACCTTGACTTTTAAGAGTGAATTCATGTATGTTCAGTTATTCACGTCAGTCACGTTGTGGAGAGCCAAGGCAGGGAGAAGCATATAATAAAACGCTGGTGGGGTGGGGGTGGGCGGACAGAAATCTGGAGTGAAGTACAATCACATGGAATAAATGACTTTTTTCAGTTAAAATATCAGAAACTCTGGAAACCCACAACCACTGCAGTTTCGGTTCTCATTCTCCATCTTAGTTATGGATCACGAAGGACGAGGAGAAAGGTCTGGGTGTGGACGGAGTGGGAGGTGTGTGTGTCTGCACTGCTCGGGTAGGTAGACTCGCTGAGGGTGGGCTGCCAGCGGTGTCAGGCGGAAAGCCCTGCTGCTCATCCGGAGGTCTGTCTGCCGATAGAGGCAGCAGTCTCCTCGGAAGGAAGCTCCCACCCCAAGGCTCTCCTGAAGCTTCTGTCCTGAGGGTTCACTGCTCTGATGCACTGTCCTCCCAGGCTCGTCTGCCATTCAGTTAATGGGCCAAGTGAGTGAACATTCACTGACCTTGTGCGCTACACTTGCCCGACTCTTTGTGACCCTTTGGTCTGCAGCCCACCAGGCTCCTCTGTCCATGGGATTTCTCAGGCAAGAATACTGGAGCTGGTTGCTATTTCCTCCTCCAGGGGATCTTCCCAGCCCTGGGATTGAACCCAGGTCTCCTATGTCTCCTGAGTTGCAGGTGGATTCTTTACTCATTGAGCCACGTGCTGTGCTTGAAGACAAAGATACAGGAACGAAGTCTGCAGTGGGGGCAGATTTGTAATCCAGCAGTTTGATCCAGCGGGTGATGACAGCAGCAGAGCATGTGATGTGTCTCACCTAGACAGGAGTGTTGGGGGAAGCTTCCTGCAGGAGAGGGCGTCTGAGCCACTCCCTGAAGAGGGTGGTAAAAGGTGGGACCTCTGCACTCCAGGCAGAGGGAGTAACCACGTCTTGTGAGAGAATGGCTCCACCAAACACCCTGTGTGTGCATGTTTCTTCCTCAGAACTAACATTGTACATTTATGTTGGCGTAGAGTGTCTTGGGCTTCCCTGGTGGCTCAGATGGTAAAGAATCTGCCTGCAATGCAGGAAACCTGGGTTGGATCCCTGGGTTGGGAAGATCCCCTGGAGGAGGGCATGGCAACCCACTCCAGTATTCTTGCCTGGAGAATCCCATGGACAGAGGAGCCTGGAGGGCCACAGTCCAAGGAGTTGCAGAGTCAGACACGACTGAGTGACTCAGCACAGCAGAGTCTCTTATTTGATTTGATTATATCCATAGAGCTTAGCACAGTGCCTGCCCTATAGAAAATGTTCAGCACATGCCTGTTGAACTGATTTGAAGTGAATGCTGTGATTTTTTGATATAACTGATAAGCCAGCCTCCAAAAGAGATCCCGTTATAAGGCTGTTTACATAGAGATGGGATAGAGCACAAAGTGACTTTATTTTATCTCCCCAGTTGCATCCTGTTTCCTGTCTTGCAGCTTTTCCTTCCTTCTTTCCCACTCATATTAAAGCCTGTGGTGTAACACTCTGAGCCCTGGGAGAGTCTGATGAACATGCTGTAACTTGCTTTAACCTGGTTATCTCTCTTCCTGCCTCCATTATCAAGAACTCCCCTCCCCCGCTCTCACTCCTTACAGCCTGATGTAATGTGGAAAAACCAGAGACTGATCTTATTTCTCAAATGTAGTCAATTTCATGATGGCTGCTGAGATAGCATGGGGACGTGGTGATCCCCACTTCGGGCTGACTCAACGAAGGACGCCGTCACAGAGGTGGCCCAGATGAGGCCTCCTGCTCTGTCGTCACAGCACGTGTTGACTGAGTGTTTCCCGTGTCCTGGGTATTGTTCATTCTAGGTGCTTCTATATGTTCACTCGGCTCTCGCAGGAGCAGATAAGCGCACGTCCTTCTACTCCACCATCTTGAACCAATAACTCATTGAATCTTAACAAAAGTATTACCATCCCTCTTTTATGGATGAAGCTTCTGAGGGTCAGAGTATTAAAACAACATCGCCGAAGTGCTGTTATTTGAATCTAGAATCTGATTCCAGAGCCTTGGCACTTCTGATACTGGAAACGAACTTCAGCTTCTTCACCATCAACCATCCTTGTCCCACAGTCACCAGCAAAGAAGGCCCGAGGGCCTGCTTCTCATAGCGCGGTGCTGGTCGGTGTTGGGGTGTACTGGTTAGGGGGAGCTAATGCTATCACTTGGCACATAGAAAGCCCTATTTAAGTATTTCCACGTTTATTTGGACAGAACACACACAGCCCGGCCAATGACATCTTTAATTAAAGTTAAATAAGCCAGGTAGATTTCTCGCTCATGTGACAGTCCAGTGCAAGCGTTCCCGTTCTTTTCTATGTGGTGATTCAGGGTCCCAGCCTCTTTCCAGAATTTCTGTGTGCCCTGGGGTCTTGGAGTGCTCTGGGAGAAGTTTAAAGAAAAGGAGGAAAAGGGCCATCTAAACTGCCCAGGCCCGGAATGGATGCATGTGACTTCCACGTACTCTCTGGGTTCCCTTGCTGAGAACGGGTCACTGGTCCCCTAGATGCAAGAGGGGCTGGTACCTGGGTCCCTGCAGGACCACAGATTTCCAGGGAAAGCTGTATGTACAGAAGGGGGGATGTGGATTTCAGTAGACTGTTAGCTGACTCTGCCATGGATATCATGACAAAGTGAGTCACTTGAATACAGTTGTGTGGGAATAAACATTTTGCACCATGGAATCCATATCCTGAAGTATTACATTCTCAGATACTGAAGGAAGGTTAAAAAGGAGGGGGTATATGGCATTTGATAACAGGGAGAGAAGGCGAGTTATACAGGAGAAAATATTCAGCTTTCAAAGGCTTAAGTAAGCACAGCTGAGGAGTTCCAAATAACAAGATTTGTGGATACAAAAAAAATAAAGATTTCTTTTTCTTTTTTTACCCACGCTGTACGGCATGTGGGATCTTAGTTCCCCTAAGCAGGGATCAACCCATGCGGGAAGCTCAGTCTTAACCACTGGACACCAGGGAAGTCCCGAAAAAAGATGTTTGTGTCTTCATTCATCTGCTCCTTCTTTCTTTCAACAGATACCACCAGAGCCTGCCTGCTGCTGGCTCTGTGCTTATTGTGGAGGCGGGGTGGGGAGGGGGAGGGGGGCGGAAGGAGGGGGGGCAGGGGGGAGGGGAGTGGTGATGGGAGATACAGAGGGTGATCAGCACAGGTATGCTGCTGGGAGTGGTGTGTGTTCTTACAGGGACAAGAATACATACAAGTGGCTAGTGCAGGTACCCGAAGAAGCTATTAAGCATAATCTAGATAGTGGTTTTTTTTCTTTGTTTTTTCTTTTTTTCCCTTTCGATCTTGGAAAAATATCTCCTGAGACATTACATGAGAGAAACTTTCCTAAAAGCTTTTAGAGTGCAGTACTTCATTAGAACAGATTGATGATCTAAAGGAGAAAATGTCAGATTCCAATAAATAAGAAGCAATTGTATGTTCTTTCGAGAATATAATGTTTTTCAATAAAAATGAGGTAAAAAAATGAGTCTCATATTTCTGAAGTATTCATAAGCTTCGTGCTCATCTTATCCAGAAGAAGTTGCTATTGTCCTCAGTACGCAAGGAGTTTGATTTATGATGGGAACTGCCAGGGAAACAGATCTGTTGTAATATTTTACAGCCACACCGCTGGAGCGATGCTAATAGATAGCCGTGTGTGCTACACACGGCAGTGTGCGGAGCAGCCCTGTGTGACTGGCCCAGTCACCCTCTCTGCACCCGTGTGCAGCAGGTAGTGGTTAAGTGGATATTAGCATCAATATTAGTGGTGGTATTGTGTTACCATCGTCCCCAGTTTACAGAGGAGGAAACTGTCACTTGAAGATGTAAGTAATCTTCCCAGAACCTATAATTTTAATTCCCCGGGAGAGAAAATACATTTTAAATTTTGTCTAGCAACATCTATATTCAAGAATTTTACAACAAAAATATCATGGTAAGAAACCATACTCCAATAAAAATTAATTTAAAAAGGAAAAGAAAAAAATTATTGCACTTTTAAATTAAAGAATGAAAAATCTAATTGAATTTTTTAAAACCCCATTTACTTCTCATCTCTTGTTGGCGGGGTGAGGGGTAGACAACAGCAGCTTGAAAAAATTTGGTTAATATTTCCAGACAGTGCAATATTTTCCATGCTTAGAACCATGTCTCTTTTTTTTAAGGTCAATTAATTGCCTTTTTCATTTCCCCTTAGTCTTTACAGTGTTTGATTTTATGGAACATTAAGTTTGGGGGGGAAAATGCACAAAGCGTGGGACTTTTATTCTTGGGACCAATTTTTTTTTCTCTCTCTCATCGGGGACTTGTTCTTTTCAACAAAAGTGTATTACATGCCAGGAACTGCCCTAGACCTGAACTGCCTCACTCTCACGACTCATTGGTGAATAGCGTTGTCACTTTGTGACTAATGGCCAGCTCTGTCTGTCCTCTCAGGTGGGGTGACTGCTCTCTGTTGGGACCCTGTCCAGCGGGTGCTGTTCTCGGGGAGCTCTGATCACTCCGTCATCATGTGGGACATCGGTGGGAGGAAAGGAACAGCCATTGAGCTCCAAGGACACAAGTAAGGCTGCTGGTGCTTTTTTATCTCATTTTATGCTTTTATTTCTGGCTGTGCTTCTCGGCTCGCAGGATCTGAGTTCCCCAACCAGGGAAGGAACGTGCGCCCTCAGCAGTGAAAGCTCGTAGTCCTAACCACTGAACCACCGCCAGGGGATTCCCTGCTGCATGTTTTTACAAAGAACTCTGGGAAAAGACTCCAGGCTGAAAGCTAAAACAGAGGCATGCAAGCCAGTCTCCGTGCCCAGAGCTGAGCGTGGGAGTAACATGGCAGGGACGCAAATGGCCACTTTGATTTATATCTGTATGGAAATATGTTTATTTATTTATACCCTATTTTAGTTCACAGAGGATTTGAGAGTGCTTACCAAAAAGCCATAAAATAAAATAATGCCAGTGAAGAAGTAAAAGGTAAAAAGGAGAACCAGGGAGAAGACCATAAGAGTAAATTATGAGAGGAAGGGCAAAAAAAGAGCTTCAAAACGCAAGCCACGAAGTCCTACAGAATTTCTGTAATTGAGTTCAAATGTGGCTGCAAGATTACTGGCAACTGAAGGAGAAAGGGAGCGATAATATCCTCACCTAGTACATTCTGTCCTTCCCCAGACAGTTACTGAGAACTGTCCTTAATTCATATCAGACTGTTCTTCCTTAAGGGGTGGATTTCAGGAGGCCGAGGGGAACAGCGAGAAAAGCTTAGTGCTGTTCCCGGGAGCAGTTCTCACACTTCGCCTGCACAAGGAATCACTGAGGACACTGCGAAGTAGATGCCTTGGCCCCGTCCTCTGAGATCCTCACTGGTCTGGAGCTAAGGGCGTCGTGTCGTCACAAGCTTCCTGCGCAACTCTCTTGGGGACCCTTGGACCTCACTGATTCATCCTGCTTGTGCCGCCCACAGTGCCTGGAGGCCAAGCCTGATCCTGTGGCTGGAAAGAATCTTCTCTCTGCTTTAGAACTCTAAAGCTAATCCGAATTGTTTTTAACTTTTAAAGTTTCCAGACATATTAAAGATGACTCTAATATCAACTTCCCTGAGCTGGCTGGTTTTAAGTGGCATTAGCTCTGCCTACAGATCCGTCTGGAAACACTAGTTTAAAAAACTTCTCCTGGGACTCCCCTGGCAGTCCAGTGGCTAAGACTTCACCTTCCAAAGCCAGGGCTACAGGTTCTATCCCTGGTTAAGGGGATGAGCTACCACATGCCTCATGGCCAAAAAGCCAAAGCATAAAAACAGAAGCAGTATTGTAACAAATTCAGTAAGGACTTTAAAAATGCTCCCCATCAAAAACAAAACAAAACAAACAAACAACAACTCTTAAAAGCAAACAAACTTCTCCTAAGTAGTTAAATTTATGGTTTGGAGTTATTAAATATGAGCTTATTTAATTTGGGCTTCCCACGTTGTTCAGTGGTAAAGAATCCACCTACCAATGCCAGGAGCTACAGGTTTGATCCCTAAGCCTGGAAGATCCCCTGGGGTAGGAAACGGCAACCCACTCCAGTATTCCTGCCTGGAGAATCCCATGCACCGAGGAGCCTGGCAGGCTACAGTCCCTGGGATTGCAAAGAGTCAGACACGAATGAGCACACACAGACACAATTCAATTTTAGAGGGCCTATGCACAGACCATTATTTTTTGTGTTAAGAGTTCAGTTTTAGAGACGTAGCTATTAAGCCCTTCTCTCCCACATGAGAGAACAAATCAGTTGTCTGGGGCTACACCTGGCTTGTGGAGCCACTGGGACCTCAGTATCAGGTCATTAAAGGAACTGTGCCCTTCTGTTTCTCTCCATGACAAAGGGACACATACAGAGGTCACATAGAAGGAAGTGACGTCATCCATGTAAGCGAAGAAAAAGAAGAGCCAAATACAGCCCTGCGTCACAGTGGGTTCAGTCGCGGTGGACTCTGAGACGCCCACGGAAGAATACCGGAGTGGGTGGCCATTCCCTTCTCAAGGGCATCTTCCCCACCCAGGGATTGAACCCGAGTCTCCTGTGTCTCCTGCATTGTCAGGCAGGTCCTTTACCTCTGTGCCACCTGGGAAGCCTTGTTTCACAACACACGGTTATTATTTACTCTGCCAAGTAATTCCTGCAACTTGGGCTCCTTCAGAGAAATAAAATACAGGCTTAGAATGAAGATCAGTAATGCTTGTTGGACTCATTCAGATTAGCTCATAACTAGCTTTATTTTTACGCAGTGGTTCATAAAGGCTGCTGGCAGGGGGAGGGTCAGTTCTCACCGCCAGCATCTCGGGGTGCGGCATGTCCTCAGGCAACACGTGCTGGGAAACCTTCCAGTTGGGTAAGAAAGGAAAAGGCTATCAAGCAGAGATAAGAGTCTCTCAGTCCCGGAAGAATGAAACCTAAACGAATAGGTCTTCCAGTTTCTAAGACATGCTGGCTTGGACTTTGAGAAAACGAAGCAGACTATCCTTGGAGTCCACCCTGACGTCCATCCTGGAGTCCACCCTGATGTCCATCCTGGAGTCCACCCTGATAGGATAACACCTTGGTGGGGCGGGCAGGCTGGTGAGATCCAGAGCTGCCAGGCAGAAGTGCCTTGAACAGGAATAGGAAGGCCTTGACCTGGTGTTTATTTAATTTAAATGTAGTAATAAGGTGAAGTGTGTGAGGGGCTCCTTGTCACCGGTCGCCTCAGAGGGGTTACCCTGTTGTCACCGAAGCAGGCGAGATGAGCTTCATCAGTGTCACTGGCTTCACTCTGTGAGAGCAGGTCTGACACCTGAGCCGGGGGGAGGGGAGCCCTGGAGCCACTGACAGGAGGGGGGTGGGCTTCACAGAGAAGGGGCCAGGACGTGCGGCAGGCAGGATAAGGCCCGCGTTCACAGCATCCATTCCTTTGCCCTGAAAACTGACCACTGGATTCATGTTCAGTGATTCTTGTGTTTGAGTAGCACGCAATATTTTGTCAAGGAGTTTTCAAAACACACAGACACCTCAGTTTAATCTTATAATAACCCTGTGAAAGAGGGAGGTCAGGTACCATTTTTTAAATGAGAATATTGAGCTTGTGGGCTTCCCAGGTGGTGCTAATGGTAAAGAACCCATCTACCAATGCAGGAGACATGAGACATAGATTTGATCCCTGGGTCGGGAAGATCCCCTGGAGGAGGCATGGCAACCCACTCCAGTATTCTTACCTGGAGAATCCCATGGACAGAGGAACCTGGCGGGCCACAGTCCATAGGGTCACAAAGAGTCGGACACGACTGAGGTGACTTACCACACATGCACGAATAGAACTTCCATCCTCAAAGACCCCAAATCTGGTAGCTCAGGACTCCCAGATCAGTCCAGTGGAGAAAGCTTCTGGAACCTTCTTTGTAGTCTGTACTAGGCCCTGGGGGGAAAAAAGTGAACACTGAATAACATACCGTCCCCATCTTGCCCCACGGTGTTCTCTGCCACCCTTCTACTTCAGAAGGCAAAGACTTTCTGCTTAGGTCTCAGGCTGCTCCTTGCTCTCCTACAATTCCTCATTTCCCTACCTTCCCTCAGGGTGACCGTTGGCGGCCCGAGTTCCCGTTCATGGACCAAATCCTTGAGTTCGGGCACCGGGGAGAGCAGACGGAACCTGAGGCCCCCCGCCCCTTGTGGTGGGGAGACTCCCTTCCCCTCTTCTAGAAATGTCCAGCCGTGGTGTGGAGGGACAGCTCCCTGTGGCTTCTGTCCCGAGCTCTGTCTGAGCTTTCGCACCATCCTTCCATGGGGAAACGTGACATTTATGTAGCCAGTTTGATTTGATGTGTAAAAAAAATCCCATCAAAGCAGAGAAAGCTTTAGCACAAGTAAGTGATTGATGACAGTGAAAATGTCTCCAAGTCCAAGGGAAAAAAGCTAAGAAAGTATACTTCTCTAGCACAGTATTATCTGCATTTGAAGCATTTTGGTACTTGTACTTCCTGGAGCAAGTGAAACATGAATTATGTGCAAGCTCTGTGGAAAGGAGGCAGAGACAAGGTTTTCCACTTTCAGGGACCAGTTACATTTTTTTGAGAATCAGTTACCAGTTAGATGGATGTGATCAAAGCATAAACCTGGACATGTATTGTCCCAGGCCCACTTTATCAAATCTGATCAGGAGACTTGGACTTTTTATATTCTTCCATAGTAGCTGTCATTTCATGACCAGCTTTATGGTCACATTTTTTCTTTCTAATAGTGTTTTCCTAGGTCTCTGAGACTTGCTAGCAATTTAATTTAGTGGTAACTTGATTTGAAGCACATGTAAGGAACTTGCCTGGCGGTCCAGTAATTAAGGCTCCATGCCTCCAATGCAAGGGGCCTGAGTTCAGTCTGTGGTCAGGGAACTAAGATCCCACATGCTTTGAGGCCAAGAAATAAATTTAATAAAGTTCCTTCATAACAGTGAGCCAACACTGGGGGCTAGACCGTGTGTTAAGCAGCTTTTAAAAAGTGTATATGTGTGCTCCGTCATGTCCGACTCTTTGCGACCCCATGGACTGTAGCCCGCCAGGCTACTCTGTCCTTGGGATTCTCCAGGCAAGAATACTGGAGTGGGTTGCCATTTCCTTCTCCAGGGGATCGTCCCAACCCACGGATCGAACCTGCGTCTCTATGTCTCCTGCTTTGGCAGGCAGGTCCTTTTACCAGCTGAGTCACCAGGGTTAATAAAATAAAATTAAAAATGAAGCAGAGGCAAAGGTCTGCGTGGTCCCTTGTGGTGGATTTCCCCACCAAGACTGGGATGCACAGGCTGCCTGAGGCCCTGTCATAGCCACGGTCCATGGCACACGGCCTGTGTCTTTGCGTCCTCTTTCCACAATCCCAGGTCAGGGTTTCTCTTTTCCTACTCTTACCACGAGGAAGACTTTTGTTATCAGCCTTCTCAAATTCTTTTGGTAAAGCAATAGGCAATTCATCAATAAATGTGCACTGGGAGGATTTGTGCTTTTCTCTTTTATTGAAGTCATGAAAGGAAGTAACATTCTCGCCTTCAGCTTCTTCTGGGTTTGGGGGAAGAGATCAAGGATGAATACGTATGAAAGCTTTCTCTCCATGCCCATCTGAGATTTAGAAGTGCTTCTCACTGTCACCGTGGAGAGTTATTAGGGGCAATGGAAAGAGATGTCTTTTCTATTTTTAACTATTTAGCTAAACACATAATAGATCAAAGTATTAACAACTAGTGTTCTCATAGGAAAAAAAAAACGTTCTCACAGAGGGTGGAGTTCTCTCTTCTGTATAGGGTGGTGACTGAGAACGACCTCAGAGCAGGCCAGGCTGTGTATGAGACAGCTCTTCAGCTGCAGGCTCTGTAGGTTTGGACAAGGCACCTCATCTCTCTGACCCTCAGTTTCCTCATCTCTAACATAAGTGTAATATGAACAAAAAGCCCTCAAAGGTTGTCAAAAACCATAAATAATATAATGCATGTAAAATAATCAGCACAAGATTAAGGGGATATTAGTGACACTTGTTAACATCATTCTCGTTAAGAAAAATAATAATAATCCATAAATCAAGCTTCCAGATAAGATGACTGTTTCTCTCTGATTGTGGTGGTGGTGGTTTAGTCGCTAAGTCTTGTCCAACTCTTGGCGACCCCATGGACTGTAGCCAGCCAGGCTTCTCTGTCCATGGGATTCTCCAGGCAAGAATGCTGGAGTAGATTGCCATTTCCTTCTCCAGGGGGTCTTTCCGACCCAGAAATCAAACCCGGGTCTCCTGCATTGCAGGCAGATTCTGTACCAACTGAGCTATGAATGAAGCCCCCCAGTTGTTGCATTTCCAATGGAAATATTGCCACGTGCACCTACTCCCTCTGCCTGATAAGGTCAGCCGATGTTCACTTAGCTCTGTCTACAGACCAGACTTTGAATTGGGCTCTTAGGACCCAAAGGTGACTAAGAAAAACATTCCCTGCTTCTCTTGAGCTGTGCTGGATGTATGAAAACAAGGGAAAGGTGGACAGTTTGCCATTGCACTAGAAAGTAGGTAGCCTCTTGATCTGAATCTCAGGAGATGAATAGATCCTCAGAGTTCTTAGGATCAGGAGGTGTTACCCAGACAGAACTGGAGGAACTCAGGACCGTGTTTTCAGGTGCCTGGAGGCCTCTCAGGTGTGACTTGCTCCCCGACCTCCCCTGCTCCTTGGTGGCAATTGTGCTTTAGGTGGTTTAGTTGCTCAGGCGTGTCCGACTCTTTGCGACCCCATGGACTGCATGTAGCCCTCCAGGCTCCTCTGTGCTTGGAATTCTCCAGGCAAGAATACTGGAGCGGGTAGCCATTCCCTTCTCCATGGGATCTTCCCAACCCCTGGATCCCAAACCTGAGAGTCCTGCCTTGGCAAGCAGGTTCTTTACTGACTGAGCCACCGGGGAAGCCACCCCTCTGGTCCTTGGAGGTTTAGGAAACTCATGAAGGCGGGAGTTTCCAATCTAAGAGCCTGAGATTTCTGGAAGTAGGTGCATAGCTGACTAGATTTCATCAAGTGGGCTGAGACTTTCCATTCTTTGGACAGTTTCATTTCTTTATTATACAGTTAAGCACTATCCCCTACTCTTCTGGGATGGAAGAAGACCGAAGCTGACATTTAGGTAGATGTTAGCCTGTGTCTGAAAATCTGCTCCTGTAGAGAATATGAAGGCTTTGCTACCCTTTTCTCTTAAGAAGCATTAGACACAAGACCAGCTTCATGGGCCTGTGATTTATGCGGTCGCACAAGGCCTCATGCTTAAAACGGCCCCACCCTTGGTTTAATGCTCTGCTGTCATTATCTTGTAATTCTTTTTTTTTTTTTACCAAAGTGGGGTCTTTATACGCTCATAAGAGCATTTGCAGTGCAGTCCACGGAATGCTTATTGATTAAATAATAACCAGTTTTAAGATGCTTTCTAGTATAAATGCTACCATGATGCCAGATGAAACATGAGTGCAAGAGGAAGGTATCTTTCACTGTTTTATCACCCTGGATCTGTAAACCTGGGAATGTTTCTTCATCTTGTTTTTAACTGCAAGGTAGTTGTATTTTGAATCCTTAAATCAAGAAGCCCTGGAGCAGCTTTATTACAAGGCTTGGAATCCAGCATTCATCATTGTGTTCTTCTGTGTTGGAATATTAACAGGACTGGAGTCCCATAAATTATGTATCTCTTGCTGAATGTTGCTGCCAGCTATGAGTGGCAAAGCAGTTCCTTCTGTAGCTTATTTGGTTTTGCAAGATCATTGATATGTATCAAGGTGCATTAACAAATGAATTGTAGTTCAGATCACTGGGTGGTTATGAGTCTGTTCAACTAGATGGATTTTCCTTCTTGCCCCTGAATGTCACAATGGCATCAGTCCATAACCCTGAAATGTATGAAGCATTAATCACAACCAGGAGAGATAGAAAATTGACTCTGTTTTTTAGTAAAAGATTTTATATTAGTTATTAATTAGTAAAGGAACTAGTAAGATGTTACAGCCAGTTCAAAGGGAAATTCAAAGAGTAGAAACATGAAGAGGCAATGGAGAGTGCTGAAATGCATTTGTATTTTCACAGCTGACTTCTTCCATGGGAAGAGCTGGGCATGGGGATTCATTGCATCTTCACTGGATAAGAGTCATTTGCAATACTGTCAATTTCCTACAGTTTACAGAGTTATAAAATAGCACAGTTAAAGATAATAACTCTGACTCCCGCAGAAGCAGAAAACACAGAAGGATGTATCACATTACACCTGATATTCCATTGAAAAAGATACTGAATAATCTCTTTTTACTCATTTCCAAGTTTTTGATCTGAGAGATCCTCCCCTCTCCTCACCTATAATCATAAGATTATTCCTGGTCACAGAAAAACAGCTGGCCTCACAAAGTTTGACCTCACCATTTACATTGGTGCAGTATTAATTAACCTATAGGCCATCTTAGTTGGCTTTGCAAATATGGAGCTGTATGGTATTAAGCAACTATTAAGCCCATGAAATTTACAAAAGTTTTTATAAGGAATCTTGGATTGGGCTTTTCAGAGCCTCTGTTATCTGCTATTCCACAGCTAGGTGGGCTGCCATCTATGGGGTCTCACAGAGTCGGACACGACTGGAAAACAAGCCCAAGAAAATCACCAGTTTTCACCTATAATAAATACTTATAACTTTGGTTGAATTCTTCGAGATTGTCAGCATTTGCTAGTTTCCTGGCCTGGTAGCTTTCTTAACACCTGTAATACCAAGACCCTGCAAACCAGGTACAGGACCAGTTTTCCTTTCAGGAAGCAGGAGCACTTCCCAAGGCCCTGGCCCCCTTAGTTGCTAAAGAGGCTACTCATAACTGATTCAGTGCCCACCATTCTCTCATATGACACTGTAGGTAAGGGCTTGGTTGCCCAATGATATCCTGTGGATAGATTCTAATTAAACCTGTGAAATAACTATATTGCCATGAAAATCAAGGTGACTCAGTAACAGTTTCTGAATTCTGGGGGGTTTCTGAAAATTGGATATTATTCTTAAATTTTTAGATTTAGCTTACCAAAGCAGACTTTACTAAATTTTAGGTTTGAGACAGCCTAAAAAGTAAGAGAAAAGGCATCCTCATAGATCAAAAAAGTAGAATGTTAAAACAACAGCAACAGTATTCTAGACAAGTAATGCCAGTAAAATTTCCCTCTTCAGTTCATTTGGTCCTGTGTTGTTAATTCTTGTTCTGCTGGGTGTTGGTTTAGCAGTCTGCATTTGTAAATCCATCTACATCCAGACTAAAAAGAGTCCTGAAATCCAAGGAAATCCTGACTCAATCCACTATCCCAGTGCATTTGTAAAGCCATCTACTTCCAGACTAAAAAAAGTCCTGAAATCCAAGGAAATCCTGACTCAGTCTACTATCCCAGTTTACAGACTATCTAAGTTATGTCAGTCTAGTATTCTTTGCCTAAGAATCTTTCAAATGCTAGTATTTAAAAGTACCTGGTGCATAGAATCGTTTTCCACGAAACTCTGAGATTGTCCCTTCTGGCCTGTAGCTTGTGACAAAGCCTTCAGGCAAGCATCAGAATAATACAAATTTACCTGTAGATTATAGAAACTTAATGGTTAATTTTTTATTGTAATAAATGATATCAGAATTGAGAAGAGTGAAATTCTCTATTGATACTCCCTACATAACTATTTTCTGATCAGTGTTTTCCCTGAAGGTAAAAGCCTATTATGGACAGTGGAAGCATTGTATAAAGCTCTAGGGTCTTGGCATGTAATATACAATCTCAGAAATATATTAATAATCTTTTAGCCATACTGACTTAACCTAGGGAAGACTAAGCATCTTCTCTGATCTGACAACTCTTCCTATGCAACTCTTTAAATAGTAACACGGTAAACAAATATGATTTTTTTTTTTTTTGATACCATCTCTATTTTTATGAGGCAGAGGAAACAGATCTGTAATTTTCCAGAACCCCTCTAGGAAATCTCAAAGATAGTTTTAGGTGTAAAAAAATATCCTAAACAATTTTTCCCCAAAAATATAGGGCTCAACCTGGGAAGACAAAACCAAAATTATTGTCAGAGGATACTTATCTTTAGATACTTAAGGTAGGAGCACAGGTGCCTAAAAAACAATACTTGGCTATCTATATAATCAGAGTAACAAGAAGACTTGGGAAATAAATACAGAAAGCAATACAGTCTTAAAGAATGTAGCTCTTTTTACAAATGAGGGCCCTTGTTCTTCTTTTCATTTCTTAAATAATCAAGAACTTTTCAAATCAGCATAAAGCTCTGAAAAGGATTTTGGTGAGACAAAATCTCTGCTAGCTAGGCAGATTCCATAGAAGGTAAGGAATATCCTTTTGCATTGTAGTCCAAGGCATTAATCAGCAAACTAAGGAAGCAAGCCATCAAAACCAAGGGAACTATACCAAGATTTTAATGTATTTTGCAGCTTTTTTTTTTTTTAAGACTCCCAAGTATTATAAACCAAAGCAAGCAAAATTCACTTTCCATGTTTTGTCCTTTATTTTTCTCTTTGATATTCTGGAACAAATTTATGTTTTACTTTAAAATTGCCTTTTTCATTCAAGCTCTCTCAAAAGTATAAAATGGAGTTTTCCAGAGGCTACATGAGTAACATCATAATGCCCACAGAAAGAGATGAGTGTCTGGCTCTCTCCTACTAAACCAGACATTAGAAAGACTTGCATAGATATTAAACAATGCCATTTTGCCTTCAAAATATTTTGTTTTGGAAAATACATTTCTCCCAAAACATATGTTATTTGGTTAAAAGGGAATGGATTCATCATTGCTGTTTTCAGATGGATCAATAGTTTAAAAATTTCACAGACTGATTTCAAGTATATTGATAGTTGTTGTTCAGTTGCCAAGTCGTGTCCAACTCTTTGAGACTCCACAGACTGCAGCATGCCAGGCTTCCCTGTCCCTCACCATCTCCCAGAGTTTGCCCAAGCTGATGTCCACTGAATCAGTGATGCCATCCACCCATCTCACCCTCTGTCGCCCTCTTCTCCTTCTGCCTTCAGTCTTTCCCAGCATCAGGGTCTTTTCTAATGAGTCGGCTCTTCACATCAGGTGGCCACTTATACTGATAGTTACCATCAGGCCACTTATATTGATAGTTTACCACTCACTTAAACTAAAGCTCTTTGGTGTCCTCAAATAAGACTTGAGAATGTAAAGGGGTCCTGAGACTAAAAAGTTTGAGAACCACTGCTTTAAAACTACTCTTTTGTTTTTTTCCCTCCCCAAAACAAAAACACAGACACGGTTGTATTTCCTTCTCATCATTGCGCCTGGCACCGTCTCAGTCACCCATTTTAATTCTAGTAATTAACCAAAGTAACTAACTTATTTTGTAGAGAAGCCTGGGAGGACAGAGGATATGGATAATTGAGAACTTTCCATCATAGGGAGCATCTTAGCACAGCTCACGAAACGTGACGTCAGCTTCTACTGCAGTGTACGTCACTTTTACATCCCTCTAAAGTGGTAAAAGAAAGGAACATGTTCACTTGACATGACTCAGCTAGGTTATGTTGTGCTTCCCAGGTGGCGCAGTGGTAAAGAATCCCTCTGCCAATGCAAAAGGTGCAGGAGATGGGGGTTCGATCCCTGGGTTGGGAAGTAGGAAATGGCAACCTGCTCCAGTATTCTTGCCTGGAAAATTCCATGGACAGAGGAGCCGTGGTCAAAAAGAGTTGGACATGACTGAGCAGACACGTGCCTAAGTTACAGTCTCTCTATAGCACATAAAAATAAGCAAACATATATAATCTTAAATATTATGCTGTACAGTCAAAATTTCAGTAACTTATTTAGAAATGATCAAGACTTCCCTGGTGGTTCAGTGGTTAAGAATCCACCTTCTAAAGTAGTGGACACGAGTTCAAGCCCTGGTCAGGGAACTAAGATCCCACATGCCAAGGGTCTACTGAGCCCTCAAGCCACAACTGGAGAGAAGTCTGAATGCTGCAAGGAAAGATTCTGAATGCCCTAAGGCCTGATGCAGCCAAAAATAAATAGATTGATTTTTTTAAAAAAGAAAGAAATTATCCACTATAGGTGTCTAGTGACATCAATTAGCTCAACTTACTATGATTCCATCGTAAATTACCCACAGATCTTGGGGAATTATCTTTAAGTTGGTATGCTATAAAACATAACTGTTACCTAAAGTTTATGAGAAAAATTATTTAATTGAACACACTTGTTTTTCATAATCTTAAATATTATATAGGCATAATATTAGCTTATTTGACCATTTATCCTATATAAATTTAGAAGAAATCAACCCAAGTAAAGTAAAATGTACATTTGCATTACATTTAACATTAATAAAGCCAGAAAAAGACCTGGCTGTGTTTTGAAACTCATCACACTAGTCATTTGCCAAAGAGTTAACGTTAGTTTTGTGAACTTGGGAGTCTTAAAATATCACTGAGTTAGTATTTTCTATAAAATAATTTTTATTTTTAAGCCTAGTAAATTTAAAGCTTTAGGGGTTTAATTTCCTTATTTTCTGTGAAGTTCAGGAATATTCAGTTTATATAAACATTTGCTTATCTTTATAAGCAAGTGCTTATAATTAACAGGTACCATAATCTAATTTATTGACACCTTCAGAAATAGGAAAGCGTTCCATACACAAGAGGTAAACACCCACTGAATTTCAGATACAGACACACACAGCTTAACAGCTTCAGTCCTACAACTGGAGGCACAAGTCAAAAGTAAACACAAACACACACACACACACAATCACCAATCCAGATTTCACAGTTATTTTCCTTCACAGTGAGCACAGAATTCTCAGTTAATTAGAGCTCAAAACAGAAGAACATTCAAACAAAAACAGCCAAGAAACCAGACTCCCCATTCTTTCTCTCCCAAGATGGAGTAGATCTCTTGTCGTCTTTTGGTGGTGGTCACTAAATTGTCAGACCCTTAAACTGGATTCCCCACCAAGAGGGAATAACTTGTCAGCCATGTACCAACCAGAAAGGAAAATAAGACACAACCTGAAGAAAGAGGGCGTGAGAACTAGAGAGAGAGACTCAGGGAACTCAAGTCTGTTGCTGCTGTGGATTCACCCTGGGAGCCGTGCTGGCACCTCACATCTCAGGCAGCACAGGTTACCTGGCTCCGTCAGGTGCCCGATGACCTTACAAATGTAACATGAACAGATGGCACAGATTCTAATTAACTGATCAGTTAAGGAACCAGTAAGATTATAAGCAGTTCAACAGCTTTTTTCCTTAAGTGTTGGTGATTGACAGAGACCGCCTCTTCTTGGAGCCTTAGCATCTCACATGAGCGTTTTAAAAATTGAACTATGGTTGATTTACCATGTTGTGTTAGTTTTAGATATACAGCAAAGTGATCCAGTTATACAAACGTGTATTTGTTGTTGTTTAGTCGATAAGTTGTGTTCCACTCTTTTGCAACCCCGAGGACTGTAGCCCACCAGGCTCCTCTGCCTGCAAGATTTCCCTGGCAAGAATACTGGAGTGGGTTGCCTTTTCCTTCTCCAGAGGATCTTCCCAACTCAGGGATCAAAGCAGCATCTCCTGCGTTGGCCAGCAGGTTCTTTACCACTGAACCACTGCTGCTGCTGCTGCTAAGTCGCTTCAGTCATGTTCGACTCTGTGCAACCCCATAGATGGCAGCCCAACAGGCTCCCCCGTCCCTGGGATTCTCCAGCCAAGAACACTGGAGTGGGTTGCCATTTCCTTCTCCAATGCATGAAAATGAAAAGTGAAAGTGAAGTCGCTCAGTTGGAGCCGACTCTTAGCGACCCCATGGACTGCGGCCCACCAGGCTCCTCCGTCCATGTGATTTTCCAGGCAAGAGTACTGGAGTGGGGTGCCATTGCCTTCTCTGACTGAACCACTAGGGAAGCACACATATATATATATTCCATGTGCTATACAGTAAATCCTTGTTGTTTATTTTATATGTAGTGGCGTGTATCTGCTAACCCCATAATCAATATAAGCAATATTTTCTTAGTCAGTGTCCCAAGGCCAAAGAAATGAAAGCAAAATAAGCAAATGGACCTACTCAAATTTACAAGCTTTTGCACAGTAAAGGAAACCATCAACAGAACAGAAGCACAACCTATGGAACGGGAGGAAATATTTGCAAAAGATGCACTCAACAGAGGCTTCATTTCCCAAATATACAAACACCTCAGACAATGCAACATCAGAAAACAAACAACCCAATCCAAAACAATGGCAGAAGACCTATGCAGGCATTTCTCCAGAGAAGACCTACAGATGGCTAACAGGCACATGAAAAGATGTTCAGCATCGCTAATTATTGAACGAGCATTTTGACTCATTTTAAACGTTGCAGATCTCGAGTAGTTTCCCGACGTGAGCATGCGGACCATTCCATTCCAGCCTCCGAGGTCTGCTCTTGGGTGGCACTCAGGGGTGGGCCTGCACGAGACTGACCGCCAGGCTTCCTGCCCGCGGGGCTCTCCCTGCCCTCGGGAACTGTCACTGACTCTTGCTTCTTCGGCAGTGACAAAGTCCAGGCCCTGTCCTATGCACAGCATACGCGGCAGCTCATCTCCTGTGGCGGTGACGGTGGCATCGTGGTCTGGAACATGGACGTGGAGAGGCAGGAGGTAGGTTCACAGAAGGCTCTAGCCACCGGGCTAGAGCTCTGCACCTCCGACTGCTGAGGAACGCCTCAGCCTCCCCTCCTGCTCACCTTTTTTTTTTGGTTGTGCTGGGTCTTCGTTGCTGTGTAAGCTTTCCTCTAGCTGCGTAAGCTTTCCTCTAGCTGCGTCTGGCTGGGGCTGCTCTCTGCTCGTGCACAGGCTTCTCATTGCAGTGGCTTCTCTTGCGGAGCGCGGGCCTCAGGGCCCTCAGGCTTCAGCAGCTGAGGCAGTGGAGCTCTAGAGCACAGGCTCGTGGTTGTGGTGCACACAGGGGCTGAGTTGCTCTGCCACACGCAGGAGGTTCCCAGACCAGGGATCGAACCCCTGTCTCCAGCATGGGCAGGCAGATTCTTTACCACTGAACCACCAGGGAAGCCCACTTTTTTCTTTGAGAAAACCATGAAAATAAGACATGTTATTTCAGAAAATCAGAAAAACAGTAATAGTAAAATAAAATACAGTTCTAGTATGAAAGGAGCTTCCTTTTATAAGCCACTCACAAAGTGGCACGTAATACTCCTGCAGTGGAGATTCGTAAGAAGCCTGAGACTAAGCTGTTTAGACTTCAGATCAGTTGCACGATTTACAAGTTCAGAGGAGAAGAAACATCTATTTTCAGGTAATTACAGGCCTTTGGTTTAAAGTGCACTATGAAAGCAGACAGCTTGGCCCTTTATGTTATTGGGGGAAATGGCGGCTGGTGTGTGAGAAGTGGTATTTGATGAAGAATCCTAGTTTGGTATTAATAGAAATATTAGAAATAATTTTTTTGTCTTTATGAGTCATATTCTAAACAGTTATCCAGATGTAAATATACACATTGTCATTTTTAAGCATTTATTTAAGTTTTGTCATAACATTCTTTTTTCTTTTTTTTATTTACTATTTACACATTTTTTAATTGAGATAAAATTTACAGAACATAAATTTTGCCAATTTAACCATAACATTCTTTTTTCAGTGAACTTGCTTTTTCATTGTTCAGCATCATAACAGCTGGTTTGTTTACTGAACGTCCTCTTTGACAAGTACTTTGAAGTTAACCATTTTCTCATTTCCCTAGAATAATGCTGGGTAAATTTTCCCTTTGACCATGTGTATTCTAATCTGTGTCCTCGCAGGATACAAGAATTAGAAGAGCAACACTTTAAAAATTAGACAAAGGCCATTTCCCAACTTCTTTCCACAGCTTCACCCCAGTCTCATTTCAAGAAAGTCGTTGCCGTTACCCACAATGCCGTGCCTTTCAAATGCCAGTAATTAAATGCTTAAGAAGATTAAAGCTGATTTGCTCAAACCGTAAATCCACAGGAATTCTATTAGTAACTAATTAAAATGATCCTTTCAGTCAGGAAGTGGGGAATTGTGGGATATTGCTTTTGAAAATACAGTTTGGCCCCATTGGCATAAAGACAGTGTGTGCTGGCCAGGAGCATGGCAGCCTGCTTTGGGTGAGTGACAGTCACGCCCAGTGTGTCCAGGCTTCTTCCCAGGCCTGACTGACCAGACCCGGGGAGGGGAGCCGCTGTGCACACAGCCTGCACCCTCGATAGACAGAAGTCCAAGGAGGTTACCAGTGCACCCTCCAGAGAAGGAAACCAGGCGGTTGGTCAGTGGGCAGTTCTTGGAGCCAGCTTGACATGCCGGCTTTTGACAGTGATGCCTTTTGATATGTAGATATACGGGCACTTGGTATTTGTAAATCTTCGTGAGTGATTTAAAGCTCTAACTGGGCGGTGGCGAGGGTTGCATCCATTTTTCGCAAGTGTCATATATGATAAACGTGCAGCCTCCCAGGTGGATCCGTGGGGCTGCTTTCCAGTTGTGGCAGGTGCCATGCGGCGCTCAGCTTGGGAAGCCTGAGATGTAATGAAACTGTCCCTGCCCCGAAGGGCTGGTAGCCTTTCTGGAAGAAAAGACGTGGAGGGGAAAGCTTCAGAAAACGATTCGATGGTATAAATAAAGCAACCACAGTTGATAGGAGTTAGAGCATCAGAGCTGGGGCTTGTCACCATCAGCTCACATTCCAGCGAAGGGTTTGTGGCAGGAGAGAGTGAGCGCACGCTGACCAAGACGAAACACAGGAGTGGTCGTGTGCAGAGCAATGGACACAGAGTGGATGGGGTGGCAGCCCAGAGGGTGGGCAGGTGGGAGAAGGCCTTGAGTGGCTGAACACAGATCTGTTTGACATCTTGATGTAGGTTAAACGTGTGTTTATACATTTAATGAAATCTGATTTTTCACAATTTTATTATTTTTTAAGTATACATAATACATGTTCTTTGTAGAAAAATTACAGTGCTCCTTAACAAAGAGAATGTCGGTTACTCAGGGTTGTTGCTGAGTTGCTAAGTCATATCCCATGCTATTGCAACCCCATGGACTGTAACCTGCCCAGGCTCCTCTATCCATGGGATTTCCCGGGCAAGAATACTGGAGTGGGTTGCCATTTCCTTCTCCAGGGAATCTTCCCCACCCAGGGACTGAAGAATCTAGTGGATTCTTTACAGCTTGGCCACTGGGGAAGCCCATCCATGATATTACCACCCAGAAATATCACTCTTTACATACTGGCAATCATCCCTTCTTACATTTTTCTCTGCAGATATACATGTTAGATTTTTCTTTTTTTGACAAAAAAGAGAATCATACTACACATGCTGATTTCCCTCCCCGCCGCCCCGCCGCCTTTTCAGAACCCTACTCTCAGCTCCCTCTTCTTAGACACCCACTAACGTATTTTATACACATCCTAAACCTGCATGCTTCCTTGTAAAACATGGGTGTGTGTGTGTGTTTTATAAATCTTCCTTATTTTCCTACATCATAACTGTTCTGAAAAATCACAACATAGATAAGTCTTTTAGGGGCAAACTGTTGTCTTCAGCTAAGAAACTTTGTATTATTTTATTGATCTGTCTTTACATGAATTAGGGCATGAAAATTACCAGGCAAGTTGAAACTTACTTCTTTCCCTCAGGGTTTTTTTTTTTTTTAATGTATTATCATTCTTTCCATACCCTTGTCACTGCACTCTGCATTTTTAATTTTTTTGGTCATGCCATACAGCTTGTGGGATCTTATTTCCCTATCAGGGATATGACTCAGGCCCCCTGCATTGGAAGCTCAGAGTCTTAACTACTGGACCACCAGGGAAGTCCCTTTTCCTCAGTTTTAATAAAATAAATAAACTTTCTTAAAATGTCACCTTTTTACTTTTTTTTTTTTTTTCTCCTGAGAAAATATATAGCTTTAGGTTTGTTTCTGCTTAAAGCTAGGGGAGAACTTCCCCAGGTTCAATGCCTGGTCCTGGAAGATTCCACATGCCAAGGGGCAATTAAGCCCGTGCACCACAACTATTGAGTCTGCACTCTAGGGCTGGTGTGGAGAAGGCAGTGGCACCCCACTCCAGTACTCTTGCCTGGAAAACCCCATGGACGGAAGAGCCTGGAAGGCTGCAGTCCATGGGGTTGCTGAGGGTCAGACACGACTAAGCGACTTCACTTGCACTTTTCACTTCCGTGCATTGGAGAAGGAGATGGCAACCCACTCCAGTGTTCTTGCCTGGAGACTCCCAGGGACGGGGGAGCCTGGTGGGCTGCCGTCTATGGGGTCGCACAGAGTCGGACACGACTGAAGCGACTTAGCAGCAGCAGGGCTGGTGAGTTAAACTACTGAAGCCCTAGAGTCCATGCTCAGCAACAAGAGAGCGGCCCCTGCTTGCTGCAACTAAAGAAAGCCTGCGCAAAGCAATGAAGACCCAGTGTACCCAAAAATAAATAAAGTAAATTTTTACAAAAGAATATAAGGCTTCTTTTTAAAACAAAAAATAAAGGTAGGGAAATGGACTAACCCTGCTGACTCCGAAATGACAGCAGACTAGTGCTTCTCTGAGTACCCACTGTGGTCGGGTCCTGTCCCCCCAGCACATGTAGCTGCATGCCAGTGTAATAAGCAGATGTATATAATTGTACACAGTCAGAGAGAATATAATTGTGTATGATCGGAGTATGAGATAATTGCATATGATCAGAGACTATGAGATAAAGTCCTAAACCAACACAGCTGTCTGTGGTGTGGCCCCTACATCCAACCCCTCCAGCCTCAGCCCTTTACACCCTCTCCCAGCCCCAGCCCTTCTCTCCCCACCCCTACCCAGCGCTCCAGCCATCCTGCCCCTCTCTCAGCCCCGTGTGCCTGGTCTCCTCCCATCCATCCCCAGATCTCAGCTTGTTATTATTTGTCAGAGATAAGTCCTGAGCCCCAGCCTAGATCATCCTGTTCTCATAGCACTCTGTGCTTCTTCTGACCTTTGATCCTTCTACTGTTTCAAATAATGAAAATGAAAGTGAAGTTGCCCCGTCGTGTCCAGCTCTTTGTGACCCCATGGACTGTAGCCTACCTGGCTTCTCCGTCCACGGGATTTTCCAGGCAAGAATACTGGAGTGGGTTGCCATTTCCTTCTCCAGGAGATCTTCCCGACCCAGGGATTGAACCCAGGTCTCCTGCATTGTAGGCAGACGCTTTACTGTCGGAGCCACCAGTAACTATTATTAATATGATTATCATGTTTCATCTTCCCTGATAAATTATAAGCTCCATGATGTTGAATTCTTTTTCTTCCCCACTACATCCCCAGGACCTGACACGTCACAAGGCATTCAGTAAATATTTTTTAAATGATTGAGAAATCATGTGTGTTTCTTAGGGACACACCCTGACTTCGTAAGTTTCAGCAGTGTCCATGCTTCCAGGATCCTCACTTCTCACTGTCACCTGTTGTGTGTTTTGTTTGGCAAGACCCCTGAATGGTTGGACAGTGATTCCTGCCAGAAGTGCGACCAGCCTTTTTTCTGGAACTTCAAGCAAATGTGGGACAGTAAGAAAATTGGCCTGAGACAGGTAGGTGATACGCTTGCTTCATCAAAACATTATCACCTAGAAATAACTTTACCTTGTGATCTTGGAAGAAATAACACCCCTGGGTGGGAGCTGTGATGGGATAAGTTATTCTCTTGGAGTCACTTTGTGCCGAATTTATTCCCTTTCTCTACTGAAGCTCATTCCTACTGGATTTAGCTTCTGTAGTGACTTGTTCCCAGTAGTTAAGAGATATGATTTTAGAATTCTAGTGGCATCTAGTGAAATATAACTTAAAATTAGAGAGGCCGAGCTTAGCTCAAATGGTACCAAACCATGAAATTATGTAAGTGATACTTATTTCTCTTTAATTTCATTTTCCTTCCTTCCATCTTAGTTTTAGTTATTTAGATCTACTTATAAGACAGCATTTTCAGCCTGATTCTATGGTTGGGTTTGGTCTGCCCCCCGGGGAAATCAAATGCCAGTCCCCCAGCTTAAGCACGGCCAACATGTAGACAGTGAATTGAGCCTGGTTTCATCGCAGTTCTTCTTCACCCAACAGCGTCATCTCTGGAGGTGATACTTCCTCCGTAAACCCTCAGCACACCCGACACCCTTAAGATAACCCGACTGCTGGAGGTTCACACTGATGATAACGGGAAAGGACCAAGACTGGGGAAAGGGGCGCTTGGGGCCGTGGCACAATCAGATTTACTTCCTAAACAGTCCTCATTCTGAGTAAACAGAATCCAAAAAGAAGAGCCTCTGGCTCGCGCTTCCAGTGCGCTGGGGCCGTGCCGCTGAGCATCCGCGCCTGGGGGCTGTGGGTCAGGCCTGGGCGTGCCTGGCACGGCGGAGGCGGAGGCGGCAGGCGCAGTGAGCCCGTTGTCTCTCCCTCCAGCACCACTGCCGCAAGTGCGGGAAGGCGGTCTGCGGCAAGTGCAGCTCCAAGCGCTCCCCGATCCCGCTGATGGGCTTCGAGTTCGAAGTGAGGGTGTGTGACAGCTGCCACGAGGCCATCACAGACGAGGAGTAAGTCACATAAGGGGCGAGTGCGGTCCGAGCGCTGCACCGAGCCCCGCGGCCATGAGTAACGGCACCCTGGTTCCTGGTGGCTTCCAGTACGGACCGTGGCAGGTGGGCAAAGCCCTCCTTTCCACCGGGAGGTGGTGTACCCTTGTGAGGCAGGAGGAGAGAGTGCAGGGCTGAGAAATCATCTCTGTGCTGTTGTCAATCCCAGGGATGTGTGCATTGAAAATAGAATTGGAGCAAATTCTCTGCCTGTTCATTTACTGGAGAATTGCCCGGGAATACAGGAGCCTGAGCTTCACTGTTAGACCCAGTTGGTATCTTTGCATTAGTGAATAAGCCCACGGGCTCCAGAGGTTTTATTTTCCAGAAAGAGCCAAGTCTCTTCTCCTAAGAGTCTTGTACCACCAGTTGTCCAGCTGCAGAATCTTGCTGGTTGGCCTTGCCCAATAACCCAGAACCTGAGATTACAGTGCTGTTTTTTTGGGGGGGGTGGGGATGGGGGTGGGGGATGCAGATCCATGTTGCCTTTTTCTTTTGTTTCTTTAAAATTTAAAAAGTTTTCTTGGCCATGCTGCACAGCATGTGGGTTATTAGTTTCCCAACCAAGTATGGAACCCTCATCTCTCCCATTGGATGCTCAGATTTTTAACCACTGGACTGCCAGGAAAGACCCCATGTTATCTTTTTAATGTTAGCTGTTGTAAACTGCCCTCCGTGTAAACAGAGTGTTCTTCACCAAATGTCCCTTTTAGTGAATTAGAATCTCATAGGGGACTTGTCTGCCCAATTCTCACCACCCCCACCTCCCATATAATGTAGTAAAATCATTTTAAGTACTAGATGGATGTCCTAAAAGCTGCATATAAATAGAAATATATTTCAGATGCACTCAAGGAGGTCAGCATTTAGAGGAAATTCTTGGCAAGTTAATAAAACATTCTTTTGCAGATAACCCTCCTGTTGATGTATATGTTTTTTATTCACATTTAGTCACAGCAAAAAGATGCCCTTGCATAAGTAAGCACTTATGTTCACTGATTATTTTCTGCTCATCGTATGTGATGAAATTAATAAAAGAGTGCTTCTCATTAAATTAGGGAGCTGCAAGAGACTTTAGGGGTATTCCCGTTGAATTCTTCATTAAAGACACAGATCCAGAGGGTCTAAGTAACTACCGATTAAACCTAATTCCTTAATTCTAAATATTTTAAAGCAATCATCATTTTTAGGCTACTGAAGATCTGTTCTCCAGATTGAGCAATTAACAGCTGTCTTCAGAGAGCCCACTGCTGAGGAGTGGGAACTTGAAACATGATTAGAAAACTGCAGCCTAATCCCCTATGTTGCTGTCCCACATCACTGGTTCTTCTGCCTCTTCCCCGTGGGTGCATTTTGCATTGCCTCTAGAGCATCTAGGCAGTTATCAGCTTTCTTACTAAAAGAATGCAAGTCTTAAAAAAATAAAAAGCAAGTAACAGTGTTTGTTTATATATTGCTTTACTTGTTAAAGCATTAGAATGCCAAAGAAAAACCTGAGTCTGCATTTATACCAGGGTAAAGAAGAGAAAAAATAAATAGCCCTTAGATGAAAGCGATAGTGTCTTAGGCATTTTAACGAGTGTGCCTTTTTTAAAATGAAATAGACCAAAGTAGACTTTTACCAGCAAGTCCTTCTGAGATCAAACTTAGCAAAAGCACAGTGGGTTACTTTAAAGATTTGTTAATAGCACGGGTGGAGAATCTCAGACTCAATCAGAGCAACAAATTTCTCCAAAAAGTTTCTAAAGAAATTTCATCATCTCTTGACCATTTTGGACCGTCTAAGAATCCGTTCACTCTTTTCATCCCCAGGGAGTAAAAGTAGCCCTGAGGAGCATCTCTAACCGTGAGGTCGTTTGAGCCATTTGGCTAAAAGTTAGAGCTTACTGTCACTGTAGATCTTCTTCATTCATATACTGTGCCTTTCACTTCTGGAAACTTCCTCTGCCCCCTCCAGACGCGCGCCCACCGCGACCTTCCACGACAGTAGACATAACATCGTGCACGTGCACTTCGACGCGACCAGAGGATGGTTGCTGACTTCGGGAACCGACAAGGTTATTAAGGTAGGACGCCATTGTATTTCCGAAGCGTTCTGTCTTTGCTATGGTTCAGTCACTCAGTCGTGTCCAACTCTTTGGGACCCAGTGGACTGCCGCCCACCAGGCTTCCCTGTCCTTCACCACCTCCCAGGGCTTGCTCAAACTCATGACCATCGAGTCGGTCCATTTCCATCTTTGGCCCTAAGTAAATGTACAGAAGCATCAAGACGATGTGAGGTGAGCTCAGAAACTTTCTCTTAAAGCTTCCCCTGAGCAATGAGAACCCACTACACACCATGTATAGTCAGTCACTGGCTATACTCACCAAAATGAGACCTGGCCCTCCCCTGAAAGGAACTGCTAGTCTGCTGGGGACATACTTTTAAGAAGACAGTTAACTATTATTAACTGTTATTAATTATTAATTAATTATTATTAATTAACTGTTAACAACATGTTAATAATTATTAACCATTATTAACATGTTCAGCAGCCAAAGAGTGAAACGGACAAGTTACTGGGAGAGTTCAGGGGAGGAAGATGGTGCTACTGGCCTTGGCTTCATGAGGACAGTAGATTTTGAGCCAAGCATTGGATAAGCCAACAAGTAATAAACAAGATCTTTTCCCAGTGAGATCAGTTAATCCAGGAGCAGTCCTCCAGGGCCTCTCCAAGATCTGTGCTAGGCCATGTGGATTCCCTGCCTGGGCCAAAGCCCAGGACCAAAGAGGCCATGCCCACATCATTCATTCTCTGAGGCTCCCAGTGGCAGAGGCTCGCTTGGTTCGCTGAGCCCAATTTCTTGGGCCTCTTCTGGTTCCTTCGTGGAGGCAACCGCAGGATAAGGTGGTTCAAATAACCCTCTTTGGAAGCCACCAGTCTTATGTGACTTTTTAAAGTAAATTCTGGGCACCTCAGTTCCTTTATTTTTGAAATCGAGACATCTCCTAGAACTGTATGGAAGATGAGATAAGATACAGAAAGGACACATCTGGCTACCCATTTGTTGCCTTACAGTGTTACTTCCCTTCTTCCTTGAATAAATCTCATCTGCCTTTATTCTCCATCAGCTGGATTAAAACTTCCAGCTGCCTTTGTCCTGTTTTTGAGGGTTATGTTGAACTTTTTGATGGATAAGTACTACCGTATAGATTTATCCATGACGCTCATATAGTACTCAGTTCCTTGTTAAGTTAAAAAAATGCGCTTGAATTCAGTTATAAGGACTCTCTATACACATTATATGGCTCCTCACCAGCTGAATGGCAGTTCATCAGTGCGCAGTCGCTCAGTCGCGTCCCACTCTTTGCAACTACCCCGAGGACTGTAGCCCAGCAGGCTCCTCTGTGCAGGGGATTTTCCAGGCAAGAATACGGAAGTGGGTTGCCGTTTCCTCCTCCAGGTGTTCATCAGAGATCTTTTTCTTCTTACAGTTGTGGGATATGACCCCAGTCGTGTCTTGATGCCCCTTCCAGGCACCAGAAAGACAGAATTTACTCAAGAAACGGTTGTTCTAACCCCAGTCGTGACTGGAGCAGTAGAGCAGATGTGCAAGTGGCGGGAGAGAAGCCAAAAAGCTGAGCTGAGCTTGCGCGTCGCCTGCACACGTGGCGGTGAGCGGTCGGTGAGCTCTTGTGAGGGAACTCTTTCAACTTGTTCATACAGTATAAAAAGAGGATATTTTTTTACCAGATGGTTTATACAGTCTGGCTCTGCTCCCTTGTTCTGAGTATACCGAAAACTCAGTGTGGGGTATTTTCAGTTTTATATTTGTCAACACTTGGTTTTAGCTGTTGCTTTGTGTCGGAGAAACGAGAAGTGTATAACTATTCAGGGTATTTGGGGTCGTTGTGAAGTAGTTTCCGTGTTCCTCTCCCTTGGGCACATATCCTGTGGTCTGCGTCTTCCCCCCACTCAGCTTCCTCCACTGTTCCCCAGAGTGAACACATTCACAATTTATTTGCAATGTTTGCTTTCGTAGGGGTCCCTTTCCGTTGAGAGATCTGGAAAACCATCCTTGTGGTTTTCCCAGATGATGTCTTAAATTTCCTGAAGGGTGATCCATTTGTAATGTCTAGATCTTACAAGAGTGGAAATGACCTTATGTTTCTGCCTCAGTTTTTCTCTTTCCCACATTAAAAAAAGAGAAAAAAAAAATTGCTGTGAGAAAGCCACTCTCAGCCACGGAAGTAGATTATCAAACTCAGACCTTCAACTCTCAGTGCCTGGATCCTTTCTAAGTCAGTGGGAGCTTTCTGAGCCTTTTGGGTTTTAGTTTTATTGACACAGTTCTCCTTCGCTCTTGATATTAAAAACAAGCAAAACGGAACAACAAAACTCTGTGTCCTTCAAGAAGAATGTCTTTAAGATCTGTGGTTCTGTGTGACATCACCTCTGACCTTGAACATGTTCATTGCTGTGAGGTTGCATGCTGCTTTATTCCTCACTGTCTGTATTTGCTTCCCCTTTCAAAACCAGATATTTAAAGATTTTTATCTTCGTGTATTTCATCAGAACACTTTGCAGGCTTTAATACTCCAACTGCGTGATCTGAGACATAAAAGGTACTCGGGCCTACAGCTCATGCTGTGTGTTCCAGTTGGGAATGTACAGAAAAGAGGGGGAAGGGGAGGCTTTAGGAAATGAACCTGAAGAACCTTGATTTTAAGGGAATCCAATCAACTTGATAAACTGAGATATTCTTGTGTGTAGAGACCCCATTTGAGATACTTATTTTCAACCTGTAAAAGTAGAATTTAAATGAGCAGCAGGCATGTCCTTTGTGCCCACCTCCTTCTCAGCACTTTACCGGGACCACCTCATTCATCCCTCACCTGTCAGGAGCATCAGGGGACCCCTGAGTCCTTGGGGTTCACACGGTTACACAAAGCCTTGCAGATCCACAGGCCAATGACTTGCCCTTCCCTTTGTGAGCCCTACCTCCGCAGGGTCTTGTTCTCTGCTGACTTGACAATTGAGGGTGGTCGTAGTTTCTCCCCTCGCGATCATTCATTACTTTTCTAACTGGGAGAAGGACTCCCAACCAGACTGGGATAACCGCTACCCCCACCGCCACCCCAACACTGACCAGCTGTGCTTCCTGGTGACAGACCTCCTCGAGATGGTTCTGCTGCTGCAGCTTTGGGGCACAGGACAGTGGGTATGCCCCGTGCAGCCATGGAGCAGAACAGCCATGACCCGGGAAATCAGGGCAGATCCGCCCACGTGACCATACTCTGAGGCTGTGGACACAGACACTTCACCATGCAGCAGCGGTTACCACTTGCCACTCAGCTGCCCCTTCCACCCTGCCCTTGCTGGCCATCAGTGAAAGCCATTATAACTAACCTGAGTCTCTCCTGCACGGTTGTGAGAGGGCTTTAAAAAGGGAATTCAGTTTAAAATATTCAAATATCTGTTTTGTAGTTTACTGCTAGAACCTGGAGCCACTTACGGAGTTGTACGTAATAAAGAACAACGTGGTAGACATGAGTAGTAAAATGAATGGCTGTCTTCTCCCTTCCTTTGGAGCGTGGCCTGAATACAGAGAGGCACACAGTATCAGGGAGGCGGTGGGTCAGGTGCCCAGCAGACCTGACGTGGTTCTGAGTTGGGTCGAGATGAGCTCGGATCACGCCGGGGAAGCTGATTGTCCCCGCTGGGTCGCGTGTGAGCCCATGATCACTCTGGTCTGTGAGCCTGCACTTCAGTCCACCCGCCTCCCTCCCAACGCGGCTGTGCCCCCAGCCCATGAGCCACTCAGAGGCGGAGACCAGCAGACACACCTCCTGGTGGTGAGAGTCGCGGCCAGCCACCACAGACGTGTCAAGGTACCCATTGCTCTGCTCTTCCATTTCTCCTCATCTCTGTAGGTGCTTTAGTTTGGTGAGAAGCCCTTAGCATGCCAACTGTGTGTGTTTATAATACTGTGAATCCTTGAGTATTACATTCCCACCACCATTTGTGTAACTCATCGATATGTGTTGGTGTTGGGGTGCCTTCCAAGCATTTTATGGAATAGAGGCTTCATTCATTAGGAGCAAAAGCTGGCGCCAGCACTTGGCTTGTCTCCTGTCTGGGTTAACTTTCATCGTTTTTGTTTTACCCCACTGGAATTGCACTTTATATATATATAATTTTTCTTTCTGCTCTATTGCTTCAACACACAGAAGCTCTGGCAAGTCAAGCCTAACACGATCAATGCTGGGAAGTGGCACCCCCGCACGTACCATGCTTGTGCCTTTTATTTGGTAGGACAGAACCAATCCCATGCTCTGTCTCTCCAGAGAAATGACGTTCCTGGACCCTTTAGCTGCCTGGGTTGTCTGCACAGCAGCACAAGTGGTTTTAGATGAAGGACTTGGAGTCATGTGTCTTTTTTTTTTTTTTTTAATGAGGTCAGTCAACCATGGTGTGTTTCTCACTGGATTGTTTGAATGTTATGCAAAGAATCATAAAGTCACAGACCTGGAAGGGACTCTTCAGACCTCTAGAATGTTCCAAGCACAGTCACACCAAGCAGTTAGATATAACTGAGGTATCGGCAAGGGGAATCTATAAGAATGTTGGAAGAACAGTTGCTTTTTGAACGTGAACTCGTAATGGCTTGAGTGGGAGGGATGACTTCGAGGCTCAAAGCAGGCAGTGCTCAGAACGGGGTCTGGTCCTCTCGTCGCAGGCAAATCTGGTACCTCCTGTGGCTCTGAATGGGTGGGCTCGTGCAGCGAGGTAGTCACTGCAGGCCTCCATCAGCTCAACAAGCTTCCTACGCTTGCCCCACTGACCTCGCCAGCCGCGCAGTTTAAGTGGAAGTCAAGGGGACTGAAACTGCACCTTGCCCTCTGCCTGCAGGGGGCCCCCGGCGAGTCTCCTCACTGCCCTTCCCATGAAATACCGCCTTTCCCTATTTTTGATACTCATTTTTTCAAAAGCCTAATGTATTTTTGCTTGACATCAATCAAATTTTAAAGCCTGAATTTTACCTTTTAAGCAAGGGACTCAGTCTGAACTAGGTATCAAAGTTACCAGACATAAATATCCATTAAATGAGATCCCTTTGGTTTTGCCTTTTCACAGTAGTTTAATTCTAAGTGACCTTGTCCACTAAGATTTCTGTTTTAAAATGAAAGAAAACATTTTGCCAATGCTTTTTGGCATTTTCTCTCTCCTTTAGAACAAAGTTAGGTTGCATTTTTCTGGATGTGAGGGTGGCTATCTATCAACGTGACAGGGAAACACAGAGATTAAGTCCATCCTGAGCACCGAGGGATCTATATCACCCTTGAGTCTCTTAACTCTCATAGTCCAGCCCTTTGCTGAGTGTCCACCACACACCAGGCTTTGAACCAGGCCTGGGGTCAAGAGGTCCATTCTGTGGCTTGGGCAGAGGCCACACAGATGAGTTGGTGTTCAGTCGCTCAGTCGTGTCCGACTCTTTGCAAACCCGTGGACTGCAAGCATGCCAGCCTTCCCTGTCCATCACGAACTCCTGGAGCTTGCTCAAACTTATATCCATGGAGTCAGTGATGCCATCCAACTGTCTCATCCTCTGCCGTCCCCTTCTCCTCCTGCCTCAATCTTTCCCAGCATCAGAGTCTTTTCCAGTGAGTCAGCTCTTTGCATCAGGTGGCCAAAGTATTGGAGCTTCAGCTTTAGCATCAGTCCTTCCGATGAATATTCAGGACTGATTTCCTTTAGGATTGACTGGTTTCATGTCTTTGCTGTGGCTTATTTCTGTGCCACGTGGTGACTCTGGTGACAGAGAGCGTGGGGTCCCATCCCAGGATACACAGGTGTTCTTGCACCCACAGGGGAGAGGAGAACCCAGAGGAGAGGATTCCAGAGCTGAGAGTTAAATGAGGAGTTGGAGTGAGCTGAGGAAGGACCTGAGTTTCCAGGCTGTGGAAGCAATGCCAGCAAAGGCCCAAGACCTGCACCAGCCTGGCACTGGGGTCCCACCTGGGGTTTGGAGCTCCAGAGTAGCATGTGTGCAGCTGCAGTCCTGGAGCCTGCGGTCCTCTCGTCACTGTCAGACAGGATGCTCATGGCCGCAGGGGGAGGGAGGCAGCCCACAGTTCGCCAAGCAGCTTTACCCAGAGGCTTGCCGGACAAGTCCAGTCTTCCCGCAGCTGAGGCCAGTATCAAAGTTTCTTTTTCTTTGGAAACACCTGGAATTATCTTTAAAAGGACCCCTGGTTAACTAATTTTTGAACTTTGTTGGGGGGCACAGCCACTCACTGGAGGCTCTGAGGTGGGGCTGGAGACCACTGCTTGCCTGGTTTTGGTCTGGACGACCTTGTTGTGAGCTCAGTCGCTCAGTCGTGTCCCACTCTTTGCGACCCCATGGACTGTAGCCCGCCAGCCTCCTCTGTGCATGAGATTGTCCAGGCAAGAATACCAGAATGGGTTGCTACTGCCTTCTGCAGGGCTCCTTCCTCACCCAGGGATCAACCCCAAGTCTCTTACATCTCCTCCACTGTCCAGCAGATTCTTTATCACTGTGCCACCTGGGAAGCCCCTTGATGAGCTTATAACATACTAATCCCATTATTCCCTGGCTGCTCTCCTTTGAAAAAGGACAGCCCTTGACCTGTGGAGGAGCCCATTCTGGACAGCAGAGGCCCTGCACGCATGTGATCTCTCCGTGAGCAAGCAGGCCACTGCTGCCCTCATCTGCCTCTGGCCTTACATCCCCCTGCAGCAGTGGGCTGTCTCAGTACAGTGTGGTGAATGTGATGAATGCTCAGGCAGGGGCACTCGCCAAGGGGAGGGAACATTTTCCTCAATTTAGTGACTGTAGACCCAGCTGTGCGGAGCCCGAGGCCCCCCCATCCCATGGTGGGCCTCGGTCCTTCCTGGTACTTGTACTGCACCCACTGGCCTTTTTCCTCCAAGGCCCGAGTATCACATGTCTGTAACTTAATTCAGGGACATCCATGTTCGTTTTTAAACTTGAACTCAACTTGACCATCAAGAACTAGATACACACCAACCCTTAGGTTTTTAGTTTGTCATTTTGCCTTTCAAATGTATCCCTTCCACGGGGAAGCCTGTCTGGGCCTAACACAAGAAAGCAGGGTGTAAAATTAGATCTGTCCAGCACTGGAAGGGGATTCCTCCATTGTATTTCTTATGCCAGGGAATTTTTGAACAGCAAGTCCATAGCCCCTTGTCTAGTGGAGCAGCTCTGGAAAGATTAAAAGCCTTGAATAAAAGTTGAATTCGATGAGGATGCTTAAGATCCCTTCCAGTCTGTGATGTTACGACTCTATGATTGTTGTTATTCATTAGACTAACCTGGCCATTACCAGTGACCTGCCTGCTCGTGGCTGACTTAACTCAGGTAAACAGGTGTCCCCCACTGCCTTTTCTGGTGTCACATCAAGTAAACCGCTGCCTGTATTTTCCCATCTAGAGCCCAGGAGGTTTGAAAAAGGTTGGAGAAGGCAGAGGTCAATCATGGTACCATCTCATTAAAAACAGATACCTCAGAATGGTCACCTCTGTGGATCCAAGTGTATCTGACTTTCTTGGGAGAGAAAGGGAATAATTGCAGGTTGGCTTAAAGGTTAGATTTGGAATGCCACCTTGATATTTAGGATCCTTTCTCCTCCCCCCAACCCCCACCCCCCACTCCCCGTCCTGGTTCTCTGGGAAGCATGAGAGAGTAAACTGCAACACAAAAATGGGAAACGGTTTGAAAGAAGTATTTCTCTTAAAAACACTCTTCCCTCCATTTAAATGGATGGCCGCCTTATGTTAGTAGCATATGAAGTATGGACCAAAATACTTGTGTCGCTGGTAACCGATGTATACTTAACATATCTGTGTTTTACGCCATCTGCCTTTTTTTTTTTCAATGTACTGTCATTTTACAGAAGAAAACACATGAAAAGTACAAAAACTGTTACTAACTGGACAGCCGGGAAGGTGCTAGCCCCACATTCGTGCCTGCCTCCCACTGACTCCATAACCAGGGACAAGGACGCTTCCATCCTGCATGCCCATCAGCCTGCAGCCCAGTCGGAACCCGGCTGCCGCGGCATGTTGCTTTACAAGATGTCTTTTTTTTCTTTCTTTATGAAATGAGATTGTCCAAGGGGTCAGGCTGAGAATGTCAGAAGCCCAAAGCTGGAAGAGGTTTCTCAAACGTGGTTCTAGCTGAACCCCGCTGGCATCACCATGCCCTCTACCACCAGATTCCACCGTTCCGGCCAAGCAGTCTTGACATTGACTTCCTGAATGTGACTAGGTGGGAATGAGCCAGGATTTCCCACAGCGCTAAGTGTCTGCTGAATGTTGTGACTGTTCCTGAACTCTGCTCACTTTCCCTCTGTGCTTCCCTCTAACCAAAATGTATGTGTAGCCACGACCTGTGTCAAGACCCAGTGCAAGCTACCGCCACGGTTTAGAATAAATCTCTGTGGAAACCTTCCTGTGGTCATGTTATTGTCGTCGAGCTGTGTGCCCTGTGACCACATGCACCGCAGCAGCGCTGCGTCGGTGTTGACCAGAGCTGGCTGAGGGGTCCTTTTTGTTTTCTCTTTCACATAGTGAAAAAAAATGAAAGTAACTCAGTCGTGTCCAATTCTTGGCGACTCCTTGGACTGTAGCCCACCAGGCTCCTCTGTCCATGGGATTCTCCAGGCGAGAATACTGGAGTGGATTGCCATGCATTCCTCCAGGGAATCTTCCCTACCCACGGATGGAACCCTCCCCTCTTATATTTCCTGCCTTGGCAGATGGGCTCTTTACCACTAGCGCCACCCGGGAAGGGCCAGTGGGTGGGGAAGCTGGATTGCCCCCTCCTCCAGCCTGCCTGTCAAAGCACAGCCCCACCCACACCCAGCACTCCAGCGCCCCCTACTGTCCTTCAGGGAGGGAGAGATGCAGGCTGATGGAGCCGGTGCTCACCGCCCTTTCAGGCAGACCCATCAAAAAGCCCCTTTCTTGGAGCTTCCTGGCTAAGAGCCCGATCTGAGCCAGGTATCTCCGAAGCCCGGCACGGTGGGACTGGCTGAGCTGTACCCGCCCTTCCCCGGGTCCTCCTCTTCCGTTGATCCCTAGTTACATTCATTTCCCCTTGAACTTACAGAGTATATGTAGAGCTTTCCTAAATCTGTTCACCGATTGCGTTAGAGCTCTCCCTGGTTTCACTAAGACATAAAATGCAAATAATTTAAAAGTTTTACCAAACGGCAACACCAGGTTGCCAAGCGCATAACTGAAGCCGCTTCTAATCTTAATTAGCATCTCTAGTGACTGCTTGTAAATAAGCACTGACCCTTGGTTCCGCCTTGCCCCTGAAGCCTCAGGGCCGGGCCAGGGCAGTGTAGCACCCGCTCCTTCCCCCTCCCGGCCCTGCTCCCCTGCTACCAGTGACACAGAGTCTTTAAGAAAATCACACGCAAATCAAGGAGAGATTTACACACAAGCTACTGCGGAAGATGGAGGTTCACTTGCTCTCAGCCGCAACTGTATGTATTTTAAAATGTTTCCATCCTGGACTCATTACTACAGGGGGTAATCTTTAGGGTTCCCCCCCCCCCCATGAATTGTAGCACACTTGTCAGTTAAATGCTGATGTTAGTAGCTAACACGTATCAAGTCTTTATGACGCACCGGGCATTCTGCTAAGAGCATTACAAGTGGTAACTCACTGAATCGTTACAACCACCCCGTGAGGTAGGGAGTACTCTAATCTCCGCTGACAGGGAAAATGAGGCCCCCAGAGGGTAAGTTAACCCAGCTGCGGTCCCATGAGGCGGTGGTGAGTCAAGCTTTCAGTCCTAGGCTTTGTATATAAAGGACGGGACTCATTTTTGTGACTCCTGATGGAGAGGAAACCAGCTCAAAGCACAGCCGTGGAAGATGGGCCGGTCTACGGCGGGGAAGGCGCAGTGGGGTCTCCTCGCTGGCCGCTGGTCCACACCCTGCCGTATTTTCTGAGGCAGTTCCGGCCCCGTGTTGGGTCTAGCCTGGGCTATTTAAATCTCCGAGCCAGCTCTTCCAAGATCTCAACGAGTTTCTCCTCTTCGGCCGGTGAGGACGATGTCCTCGCAAGAGGCAAGTGTGTGGGCGCCGGTTTCCGGTCTGTAAACGTGAGAGAGAGAAGTCGTGAGCGGCAGGCCTCGAGTCAGTCGTTTCACGGCCACCTGCTGGGGGGGGTCCCACACGGGAAGGGGGTCGGCCGCCCCTGCGCGCAGGGTCCGCGGATGATGAGGTGCTGCAGAAGGGAGGCCGGGCGGCAGGACGCCAGGGGCTGGCTGGCGGGCGGCAGGGTCCCCAGGCCCGGGTGCCGGCTGCGGGGGGTCGGGGGCCCGGGAGTGTGGCGTATTTGGTCTGGCAGGTGATAGAGAAGGCACGGCGACCCTCCTGGCCGCCACAGGGTCCCCAGAGCTCCACCACGGCTCACGCAAGCGTGGCCACCTCCGAGGCGGGGCGACCACCTCCCCCTTCTTTCCTCAGCCTGCCCCCTCTTCTCGGATCTGCGGAACAGATAGCCCCACCCCCAGCAACAGAAAAGCAGAGATTCACTCCCAGGCCCTGGGCTCCAGCAAAGGAGCTTCCAATCTCCGAGGTGCCCCGCCGGTCCAGCCGTGCCCGAGACACTGAGGTCAGGGGTCACAACCCCAGGACTTCATCCTCACGGGACCCACTGAGTTCGGGAAGGTGGATGCAAAAAGCCGGGAGTGCAGAGCCAGAGGTGAGGCCCTTCCCAAAATAACAGGCCAAGGAGCCGTCCCCCCAAGGCAGGCCGGCACATCACAGGGAAGGGAGGCAGCCCCTCCCCACCCGACTTCAGGGAGAAAAGAGGGTCCACCTCCAGACACCCTCGGGCTGTGGTTTAGAGAGAAAGTCACCTTGGAAGAAGCAGCCGCTGGGCTGGGCAGTGGCAGCGGGAGCGAGGGCCAGCCATAGCACCGTGTCCGCACCCTGGGCCTCAGAGCGCAGCCTGGCCCCCATCCTGGCGTGGAAGCCAGGCATCGATAGCCGCACACCTGCGGGGAGGCACACACAGGGCCGTGAGGACAGCGCCCTCATCCTCAGCTGAGTTGGCTGCTTTAATACCAAAATAACCACGCGGAGATGGAATGAGATCACCAACTGCCCTCTTTCCGCTTCAAAACAGCGTTCATGCAGGCTGTCGGCCCAGACAGGCCTGTCCCCTGGGAGCAAAATCCCCTGGACCTACCCGATTCCCGTCCTAAGATATGAGGGTCACACCTGAGGCCAAAAGGGGATCAGACTACTCCCCTCCTGGGGGACCCATCTGTCTCTCTCAAGGCTTCTGATCTCTCCCAGGATCCAGGCTGAGTGTCCTTCCGGCTGTGAGAGTGTTCTCTGCTTTTTCAGCGAGGTGTGTTGGAAGAGAAAGGACTCTTTCCTCCCTCTCCCTCATGCTCCCCAGCACTGGCTGAAGGCTACACCCCCCCCCCACCACCACCACCACACACACACACCCATGTGCCCACAGACCTCGGGGAACACACAGTCTTTACAGTTAGCACTCTGGGAAACACAACTGTTCTCTCATGAAGCCAAAGAAAGAAAAGAAAGCAGAGAAAACAACATTTGAGAGATGTAATGAGATCAGAGGATTTCAGAGAAAGGATCGTCTAAAACAAAATTAAAAAATAAATGTTTTTTTCTTTTTCCCTTTACAGAAACAGTACTTGCTTATTGTGGGAAAATTAGGGAAAACTTCTGATGAGTAAACAGAGGCATCTGAGTCCCCCGTTGGGCTTCCAGGTGGCACTAGTGGTAAAGAACCCACCTCCCAGTGCAGGAGACGTAAGAGACGTGGGTTCGATCCCTGGGTCGGGAAGATCCCCTGGAGAAGGGAATGGCTACTCACTCGAGCATTGCCTGGAAAATCGCATGGACAGAGGAGCCTGGTGGGCTACAGTCCGTGGGGTCAAAAGGAGTTGGACACGACTGAAGCGACCTAGCGCGCACACACACATCATACCACTGGGGGAGGACAAGCGTCTGTGGGCTCAGGCCCTTCCCCAGCCCTCCCTCTGGACACTGAGGCCCAGTCAGCAGCCTCTGAGAAGCCCAGTCTTCGCCCTGTGACCTGTGGGCCACAGATGGCTGACCGCACCCTGACCCAGATGCTGGACTCAGGTGGTGAGCTTGGAGCACTGACTTAGCCAGCGCACAGGTTGACGTGAGGACTGTCAGGGTGATGTCCTGCGGGGATGTGAGGCTGGTGGTTCTCCACTGGCTGATGGAGCTACCTGGTCAGGCAGGGCTGGGCACATCTCCCACCAGGAAGTGACACAAAATAAGAAGCCGCCCTCTCCCAACAGCCCTGGCCCAAGCGCCTCCTGGGGTGCTCGGCAGAGGACACCCCCCGCCATTGCATTTACAACAGGAGACTACCAGATGGCCTCAGCTCCACCACCCCACCCCCACCCTGGCAGGCGGGCCTGCTGCATCTCTCCCCGCCGGTCTCCGTGGGATTCAGCGGAGCACGACGCACCCCCTTCTCCATGGGGATGTGGGTGTAGTGAAAATAAGACCAGAAGGCTGTAAGGTCTGAGCGTGCAATACCTGCATTTAATGAGATAGCGCCATTTGCTTCCCATAGACATTTATCTGCAGCGGTGTTCAGGGCTGAACAGATTTCCCATGCAGGTGTTCCCTAATTTATCAGCTCACTCTCTGAGCACCAGTGCTGAGACGAGCAACCTCATTTTCCACATCTCTTAGGATGAATTCCAAGGATGTAGATGCAGATGCCAAGGCCTCTGCTAAACCAGCTTTCGGAAGGTGACAGCAAGCGCATGAGAGCCTGCCTCTCACTAGACTGTGGCCGGGCCCAGCCAGGATGTCCCAGCCCCTCTGTGTGCCTCAGTTTCCCCAGATGTAAACTGGCGTGATGGTAGTGCCCACCCCAGGAGGGTGGTGAGGGCACAGGCGATGGGATGGAGACAGTGCTGGGAGCAGCTCTGGGCCAGGTGTCCCAGGCGTTCTGCCACGGCTGCTGTTTTCAGTTCCCTTGTTGGAGGGAGGAGGAAAGAGCTACAGAGCCCAAGTGATGTGCCGAGGTCTCGGAGGTGGGCGGGACTGACCCCGCAGAGAGTTCTGTTCTCCTTCCCTCTTTTTCCATGCTTCCAGAGAATTCCACCTGTCCCCTTAGTGATTGTTACTTCCCCTTGTGCATTCACTATTTCTAGAAACCCAAGCAGTGGGGAGGTGGCCTGGCCTATCCCCACGTCCCCAGCATCTCCTGTAACACTGGGTGTGGACCAAGCACCCTCTGTCCCGAGGGAGGGGTCACCCACTCCCTGGGGCGCCACCCACTCCCTGGGCCACGCACACGTGGGGCAGACTGACCACACCAGCTCTGCCTCTGAGGGCCAGGCTCCTCCCTCTCCAGTCCCAGTCTGCCCAGCTCCCGCAGAAACGAAGCCATTCCTCATCCTCCTGATACCAGTTCTAGGTCATTCCTGGGGAGAGTCCGTCCTGCGGCCGCCCAGATATTTTTAGATGAAATGTGGGCGGCAGGGAACTTAAAGACCTACCTGGGGTGTCGACCCAGCCGGGATGCATGCATGAGAAGTGGATGGCCGGGTGCGCTCGGGCCCACCGCTCCGTCAGAACCACCTGCTGCCTCTGGACGGGATGAGGGTGAACAGATGGGAGGGGGAAGCAGAGGGGCTGCAGGTGTGCAGAGCCCCCGTCCCCCACCCTCCACAAAGTCAGAATGCAACTTCCTCTAGAATCACCGGCTCTTCACCCAGCGAGCTCTGGCTGTGACCCAGGGCTGCGTCCTGGCCCTGCCATCTGAGACGCAGACAGACCAGCAGCAGGAATGAGGCTGCCCGTGGCCTGGGGGCTTCCCCCTCCCTCCCCCAAGGAAAATACACCCACAGCGCCCTCTCTCCTAGTTGCTCGCTGTTACTGTATTTGCTGCTGGACGCGAGCACGGTGGGAGCACAGAGCACCCTCGGCCCCCTGCCCTGCAGGCACTGAGTAGGTGTCCGCGGACACGTGAAGGAACCTTGGAGGGTGGGAACTGTCCCGAGATGCTTAGAGAACGCATCTGCTGCAAATTTCTTTAAAAATCGCCAAGTACCCCCACGTAAGCCTCAGCTGTGTAGAGGCCACTGCCCCCTCCCAGGGCAGTTAGATCACATTTTACAAAGAGCTCCACCTGGGCCCCATTTATGGAGTGAGTGCTTTGTTCCCAGGTTCCCTGGAAAATCCGTAAAGAAGTCTGGTGCCTCTGATTTGGTGGGATGTTGAGTCATGACAAGTCACCTACCAGGAGCTGGTCTGGGGGTTGGTGAGCAAAAGTGGGGCAGAGAACCGGGGTACACGAGGAATAGGAGTGAGGGAGAGGGGTGGGACAGGACTCCCCTGTGAACAAGAGGGAAAGCTGTGGGCAAGGGCAGCTTCACAAACCAGGGAGCGCCCCCCAGGTGAACTGAAGGGCAGCAGCCGTGAATGAGGCAGGCACACAGCGGCTCCTAGAACAGCTGTGATAAGCTGAGACAGAACTTTCTGTCCCGAGTGGCCATGAGACCAGACCTCTGCGCTTGTGCGTCTTCAGAACTGGATGTGCATCCCCCTCACGGGGGCTTCCCAGGTGCCGCTAGTGGTAGAGAACCTGCCTCAGTGCAGGGGACATGAGAGACGCAGGTTCGGTTCCTGAGCCGGGAAGATCCCCTGGAAGAGGGCATGACAACCCACCCCAGTATTCTTGCCTGGAGAATCCCTTGCACAGAGGAGCCTGGCGGGCTACAGTCCATGGGGTCGCAAAGAGTCAGACACAACTGAAGCAACTGAGTGCACACCCCACAGAGGGAGCCGGAAACCCAGCATGGTTCTGGTGGCATCCAGCCAGCCAGTGAGCAGGGGCTGCCCAGGGAGAGAGAAGGGGTCCCCTGGGCATTTCCTCTCTGAGCCACGCAGGACAAGGAACCTCTGCCGGGTCCTGCTCTGGGGAATCACCTGCTCTCACCACCCTCTTTGTGGGTCTGAGAAATTCGGGAAGAGAGGTGGCAGCTTTTGTGGCTCCTCCTCGGGGTGAGCTGAAGCCCTGCACCTCCACCCTGGTCCAGGCAGAGCTGAGCTGGGCTTCTGATGGAGAAGAGGATTCTCTCTCCCATGAGGGACAGTCAGGTGCTCTGGGAATTAGATCCAAGCTAATGTGTGTCCCAGAATAAGCCTTCCGTGGAAAAGAGCCCAGGTGACCATGTTGAGAATAGCCCCTCGCTTACTTTGTTCTGTGCATAGACCATGGTGCCATCGAACGCTGTCCTTTCTGACTGCAGGTCATCGGTGTTCAGTTTCTGAACCAACATTCCTCCAGAGGACACTGTTATCTGTAGTAAAGGGAGATTTGTGAAGAAAAGTTCATAATACCTTCCCATCCCTCTTCTCTGTGTATCTGTTTCTTGTTGCTCTTGCGACAAATGACCACAAAGAGGCTTACAAAAGCACAGGTGAATTCCCCCCAGCTCTGGAAGCCAGAGGTCTGAATGTGTCTTGTGGGGCTAAAATCCAAGTGTCAGCAGAGACGATCTGGCAGTTTGAGGGGGGAGTTAATTCCTTGGCTTCTCCGGCTTCCGGAGGCCACTCGCAGGCCTCGGTTTGTGGCCGTACCACCCTGACCACCTCTGCTTCCCTCCTCACGTCTCCTCTGACCCAGGCCGTCTTCTGAGGACCCCGGGGTTGCACTGGCCCACATGGGTAATCCACGAAACCACCCCGCCCCCATCTCATGATCCTTCACTTAATCACATCTGCAGTCTCTTTTGCCAGGTCAAGGTGACACAGTCCCAGGAACTGGGACCTGGACCTCAGAGGTCCAGGGAGGTCATTATTCACCCCCTCCCCACTCCCCCGCCAGCAGAGAGAAAGCAGCCTGCATAAACTGCCCTCTTCCTGACTTCTCTCATTTCTGTCATGTTACCCCATTAGCATTAACTCCATAGCTGTCCCCTCCCGGTCGAGTGGCAGACTCTCCAGGAAGTATACCCACCCACCCCTGCCTGCCTCCCCACTCTCCCCCCTTTCCCAATGCTTTGCCAACTCTTGGATGACTTTGGGGAAGAGACCTCGGTGAGGGCTGGGGTCTTGAACGTGGCCCTTTGCATGGCTCTGCCTCCCTTTTCATGGGCTGTGTGTGCAACAACCCAGCCAGGATGAGAGGCAGGAGCAGGGGATGTGGAGGAGCCCCTGAGAGCAAGAGGGAGCTGGGTTGACAGCTGGCTCCCAGGAGGAGCAGAAGGAGCATCCTGGAAGCCCAGGCCGTGCCTCCGGAGCTCTGCAAGTACGTGTGTCCATGGGACAAAGCTCCAGGCCGACCCTCACCTAGGCCTGGACCCCTGCCCTCTGCATCAGCAACTCCCCAGACCCACCTGGATGCTGCCTGGGCCGGCGCACCACTGCCGGATCACAGGTTATGAAACCTCAAGGCCTCTCGACCCCGGGGGCCGAATTTGGCCCTCACTGTGGACGTGGACAGCACGCCCCCCACCTCAGGAGAGTTGGGGCCACAAATGTAGGACCACTGATTGCCCATCCGGAACAGAGTTGCTGACTTACAAGACATCCCCAAAGTCAACTCACCACTCTGGGGTCGTGTTCTTTCTCCAAGACAGGGATCAGGGCGGTTGTGAGAATGTACACACCTGGGAGGGGAGCACAGAGCACTCATGAGGTCTCGGGGGCCGTTGGGGGCTAGGACCCCTCCTGTTAGATGGCCCTGGGTTGGAGGTGAGGTGGCACCCTTACCTCTCTCCTCCAGGCGATTGGCAAGTGGCTGCCTGAGCCTCAGTCTCCTCCTCTCAAGAGGGTTTTTATTTCAGCACTGGAACCAGCCCTGTATTGCCCTTACTCACTAGCCTGTCCCTTCTCCAGCCTCACAGGGGTTTCCTTTCCCCAGGATTGGAACAAAGACGCCTTAGAACCTCAGACACCAAGACAAGAAGATGTCCACACCAGAGAAAGAAAAAAAGCAAACTGCACAACAGTCTGTGAGCCCACTTTGAGGAGGGAAAAAATGTATACAGACACACGTGTTCATTACGTCTAGCCTACACATGGAAAAATATGAAGTGGAGACAGGACACGCAGCAACAGGGCTCAAGCCCCAAGGGTGGGATTGATACAATATTTCCTTCCTTTACTGGACATTTCTGTATGGTTTAAACCTGAATATTTTTAAAATGAGCGTAGAATCTTGCAATTATTTCTGTAATCATAAAAGCCATATATATAACACTTTTAATGAAATGAGAAAAATATTGTTGAAGTGTTATTTGACATGGAAAGATATTCACAGTATACGGAATGAAGTATTATACAATGGCAGGAAGAACAGAATTCCATTTTTGTGAGGAAAGGTGTGTCAAAATGAGGAAAAAGTATCTGCAAGGATGATATTTTGGTGCGCTAAAAAGTTTAAAGGGCTTCCCTGATAGCTCAGTTGGTTAAGAATCCTCCTGGAATGCAGGAGACTCCAGTTCGATTTCTGGGCTGGGAAGATCCGCTGGAGAAGGGGTAAGCTACCCACTCCAGTCTTCTGGCCTGGAGAATTCCATGGACTGTAGCCCATGGAGTCGCAAAGAGTCAGACACCACTGAGCAACTTTCACTTACTTCCCTAGAGTCAGGCAAAATGCTTCTCTCTGAGCGGACAATTATTCTGTCTATAAGTGTTAGTCTCTCAGTCATGTCCAACTCTTTTCAATCCCATGGACTGTAGGCCACCAGGCGCCTCTGTCCATGGGATTCTCCAGACAGGAATACTGGAGTGGGTAGCCATTCCCTTCTCCAGGGGACCTTCCCAACTCAGGGAAGGAACCCCAGTCTCCTCATTGCAGGGGGATTCGTTACGGTCTGACCCACCAGGTTATGTCTATGTTCTTATGTTTATCTGTATTTTTTTCCCCAAACAACGAACATATATTACCTTGTGTTAAGGGGTGGCGGGCGGGGGAGTTAAATGAAAGCCCCGACTCTTTCCTGAGTCACTCCTCAGGTCCTGCCTGACCAGCTCTGCTCACCACCTGGAGCCCAGCACATGTCCCACCCTGCACCCAAGCTCACGGGAGCAGCCTGGCACCGTGGGGAGGGCACTGGGGAAGCCAGGAGTCTGGATTTGAGTCCTGGCTGGTGCCTGCCAGGGGCGCAACCAGGGGCAGGTCACCAGAGCAGTACAGCCTGGGTTTCTTGCGAAAAGGAGACCACAGCTGGCCAGCCCACCTCCTGGGATCAGAGGGTTTGTGCCTGAGAACTGGAATGCTCTCTGTGTGCACTAGTTGTTGCCATTTTATTTCTTTATCATTATTACTATTATTATTAGTGATTCTCAGTTGTGCCTGTCACCTCACACAGCATTCTCAGGTCTCCATACCCCAAACTGTTGCTGGAGGGGCCAGCCTTGTTAATATTCGTGTTTGTTTGTTTTCAATATTCGTGATTTTTAATGTCTGGTGAACGCTGGGTCTCCGACAGCTGTTCGCCTCCATGCGGTGGCCTTAAACCCTTCCTTTGCATTCACTGCTGGTGACTGACTCTGTGATTTAATTTGCGAGAAGTAGAAAGGACTTCTGCCAAAAGCTATCAGCCCTGCCACGATGAACAGTCATAAATGACTCCTTGGTGGAAAGGAAAGGAAAGCTGGAAGCAGGTTCCACGCGGAAGGCTTCACCCTCTCCCTGAGAGGCTCCGTCCAGGATCAGACTTGCTTACCCCGCTGACCCAGCCCACCTCCAGGATGGATGAGAGCTGGGGTGCCCCTTTGCGCCTCTCCCCAAAGCCCAGGCGACAGTGATGTGTTTTGTTTTCTGCTTCCTCTGCAAAAATATGCTATGTCCACTTAGATGCTAGCAGAGTTACCCTGTGGGGTTTCCCTGGTGGCTCCCTGGTAAAGAATCTGCCTGCAATGCAGCAGACGTGGGTTCAGTCCCTGGGTTGGGAAGATCCCCTGGAGAAAGGAAATGGCAAACCCACTCCAGTATTCTTGCTTGGAGCATTTTGTGGACAGAGGAGCCTAGCAGGCTACAGTTGATGGGGTCACAAAAGAGTTGGACTGGCACTTTCACTTTCAGAGTTACCCGTAGGAAGATTAGCTGGGCCACTCATCCTCACCTGTAGGGCACAGCCAGGTAGTAGGCACTTTCTAAAAACTCCTGGAGAAACTGCAGTGTTTAACAACAGGCCTTCCGGGGCCTCTTCTATCTTAAAAAAAGAAAAAAGAAGATCTCCCTGCAGGTCATCGCAGAGTGCTCATCTCTGCTCAGTGATGGCCTAGAGGGGAGGATGGTGGGGAGGAGGGGAGGAGTTCGAGAGGGTGGGGATATATGTGTACCTCTGGCTGACCCATGTTGCTGTACAGCAGAAACTAACAACACTGTAAAGCGACCATACTCCAATTAAAAAAAAAATTCTCCCTCATTCCAAGTGCCCCACCCTACTTCCTGGGGCCCAGCTACACCCCCAAGCAGATCTGAGCCATCATGCACGTTTTTTGCCTCTTGGGTCTCCAGCTTTGTCATTTCAAAACACATGTGTCACTCTTCGCATACAGCAAGCATTTCTCCTCCCTCAGAAGGAGATGAAGCCTCTCTTTCCGGCCATAAGCAGTTTAGAATCCTCCAGCCTCCTAGCCTCCCTTCTGAGGCCCCTCCTATGTACCTTCCGCATCTTTTCAGGCCAGCAAAGAGAAACACAAGAAAAATCTGCGAAATGCCCTGTATAACTCCCTTGTTCCTACCCCCTCCTGCCTATCAAAGCTGTAGCCTTGTACAGCTTTTTCATGCCCCATCTACTGCTAAATGGATGCTCCCCAATTTTATCAATCTCTGATTAAAGCCAATAAAAATTTTTTTTAAAAATTGCTCAATTAATAACACAAAAATGTATAAGCAATATGTATGCATATTTTCGGGGTCCCCTGGTGACTCAGATGGTAAAGAATCTGCCTGCAGTGCAGGAGAGCCAGGTTCAATCCCTGGGTGGGGAAGATCCCCTGGAGAAGGGAATGGCTACCTACTCCAGTACTCTTGCCTGGAGAATCCCATGAACAGAAGAGCCTGGCGGCTACAGTCCATGGGGTCACAAAGAGTTGAACACAAATGAGCAACTAACACTTTCACTTCATGTATATATTTATATATTTTTTAATGAAAAGAATTGGAATTAAGACAATCCCAAAGAGGTTCTGTGACTTTTCCAAGTTCCCAGCAAGTCCATGCAGAGTGGAAAGCAGATGGCAAATCTTTTTTTCTTTTTAATCTCTCTTTCCTTGAGTCATTAAACCGCAGAGTCCCAGCCTACTGAAGTGCCAAGGGAGTAGGAACGAGTCCATTGTCTGCAAGTCACTGTTCCCTGGGGATGAACTTGGTGCCAGGAGCTCCTCGCCCAGCTCACAGATCCTACCACGGGCCCGCTGTGAACACAGGCACTAATGCCACTCTCCTGCCCCAAAGCCCTTCAATGCTCCAGGCTCCCAATCAGATTAAGCAGAAAACTCCTCGGCCTGGCGTGGTGGACTTCTTCCAGAAATGTGCCCCCCACCTTTAGGGGTGACCCCGTATCCTGTTTATCACAACACACATCGAGTTGTGACCCTGGGCCTGGCACTGTCTGAGCCATGTGGCCTCGACCACATGGACAGAGCAGACTGAGTTAGAGGGGACCTCGACCTTAGCAGGAGACCCAGGTTTAATCGCTGGGTTGGGAAGACCCTGGAGAAGGAAATGGCACCCCACTCCAGTATCCTTGCCTGGGGAATCCCATAAACAGAGGAGCCTGGTGGGCTACAGTCCACGAGGTCGCAAAAGTCAGACACGACTAAGCGACCAGCACTTTCTCTTCTTCCTGATCCGAGCTGCGCCAGTCGAACTCTCCCTCCAAGCATGTGGACACAGGACCCTTGACTCAGCGGCCCCCATATTTGGCCCGTGGGTATGGACAAGCAGACACGGGGAGGGCTGGGATGGAGTCTGTGGACAACGGTCCCAGAGAAACAGGGAAAGTTCGCCTGGTCCTCATGCTCTCCTGTCCTGTCCCTGACGCCCCCCCAAAGCCCAGCTGTGCCTCCACCACTGAGTTCTATGAAGGCCATCCTTGCGTCCTCCTCCAAGAGATCAATTCTGTTTAGTCAGCTTGTGTGGGTTCCTGCTCCTGGTAACCAGACAATCGCTGAGACACTGGGCTTGTCTTAGCTAGAAAACCCACTCACTCGCCTGCGCCATCAGCTCATGGGAATATCCCTGGGAAGACACAGGCAGGCTCTGCTGGAAACGGCTGTGGGTGTCTGGCCATTTCAGTCCTAACGTGAACCAGTTCTGTAACTTCTGTTCCTCCGAGACCGACTAGCTAAGACCAGGGACTTTTGGGGGATTCTGAGCTTTGATGTGGAAAGAAAAAAAAATAAAGGAGAAGCTATTTTAGAGTCTGGGCTCCTGGGGGAGGCAGGCCTGGGTGTAGGGAAGACACCTTCAGCCATGGGGTAATGTGCCCGAGCTAAGTCCTGCTCCCAGTAATAAGGAAAGTGATTCATTATCATTATGACTCATTAGTATTTTAAATTTACACAATGCCTTCCTTCCAAGGAACTCATTATGTCGATGGAAGTTCATTACAAGAAGGAGATTTGGGAGTGGATTTATGTTGGACACAGTCTTCTAAATACAGCAACAAGGACCTTTATGACATGCGTACATGACTTGAAGCAAATCTCTCTATATAAGCTAATTAGGAAGGGATGCTAAACTGTGTCAAGCCGGGCGATGCTGGAGGAGAGATGCGTAGTCCTCTTAAAGCATTCCAGAAACCACAGTTCCACCCAAATATTAAATTTATGGTGTCCCTGAAACCGTACCATAGCACGGGTATGATATATTTCAATAGCATTAAAATAATTGTTCGATGAGAAAAATATACTGCAGTGTTCACACTTAGCAGGGAAAAATGATTGGAGAGCCTATTAAAAGAAACCTTTAAAACCAGCTTGAATTAAAGCCATTTTGGTTACTAGGTGGGTATATTTGGGTCCATGCTTTACCAATTGTACTATCTGCTGGGGAAAATAATTGTCCTTCTACCCCTGGGAAGTTATGGTGTGGATTTTAAAGGAGCAGACAGCTGCATGGTGAACACCATTTGGTACTTGTCCCATGGGTACAGTAACAAAAACATCCCACAGTGAGCCCTGGGGCCTCACACACTCACTTTACAAATTATATAAAGACCATTTCAAAGATCATATTACGGGGAAAAATGGCAGCACGGAGTCCCAGAGAAAATGAGGAAGCAGGACTCAAGCTGAGTCCTGCTCTCAGTAACAAGGAAGATGATTCAAGTCATTGACTTCCCGTGGGGTATTTACTCTTGGTTTGGGGTCAGACAGCAGTGAGGGGGAGTTAGATCTCTTCCCCGTGCCCCCAGCCTCAACGTCCCCCTCTCCCTGCCACTTCCAGTTCCACGTTTAAAATACCAGTGGCTGCATGCGTGCTAAGTCACTTCAGTCGTGTCCAACTCTTTGCGACCCCATGGACTGTAGCCCATCAGGCTCCTCTGTCCCTGGGACCCTCCAGGCAAGAATACAGGAATGGGTTGCCATGCCCTCCTCCAGGGGATCTTCCTGACCCAGGGACTGAACCCGTGTCTCCTATGTCTCCCATACTGCAGACAGATTCTTTACCCCTGAGCCACGGGGGAAGCCCCTTTAAATGCCAGTCCCAGTACTAAGTACTGTGAGGGATCCTTGCCGCAGGGTGCTCACCAGGCATTAACACGTCATCATGTAATGAGCCTATACCTGCAGCGAGGTCAGTGCTGTGCAGAAGTGTGTGGACTGCTGTGAGCACACGGGGTGGGGTGGGGGTGCGTCAGAGCCACAGGAGCGACAAGATGACGTCCAAGCTAAGATTGAAAGGGGAGGCAGAGTGCTGGGAGGGGGCAAGGGTGGGAAGGAGGGGACCAGGCGTGGGGTGCAGTCTGTGCAAAGAGCCTGGGGGTGGAGGGTTCACTCAAGGGTGGTTGAAGCCGAGAGCAGCCAGAGAGCCTTGTTTAAACGTGGGGACGGACCTCTGTGAGCTCTAATGGGAAGGAGCCATTGGGGGGTGGGGGTGGGGCTGCCTGGCACCTGTCTTGGGCTCCAGGTCACCCACAGAGGTGCAAATGTCATCACTTCCTTGTTCTCCCCAGGCCACCCGAGGTCTGAGCCTGAGGACTCTTGTCGTTTAGTCGCTCAATCGTGTCCGACTCTTTGGGACTCCATGGACTGTAGCCCAACAGGCTCCTCTGTCCATGGGACTTCCCAGGCAGGAATACTGGAGTGGGTTGCCATGCCCTCCCTCCTCCAGGGGATCTTCCTGACCCAGGGATCGAACCCAGGTCTCCTGCATTGCAGGCAGATTCTTAACCCCTGAAGCCACCAGGGAGGCCCGCGCCTCAGGATGCTAGAGGCTAAAGCAGTGTTTCTGGTGCAGGATGACTGATTCTGCTCCCTGCTGTCACGTCTGAGAGGGAGGCTGTTGCTACTACACCTGGGACACAGTGAAAGCTCCAGCTTTACAGCAGGGAGAGCGCAGGCTCATTAAAAGCATGAAGGTGCTTAATTGGGATTTTGTTTTTAAGATTCCTCAAATGAGCACTTGCTCGAATGGCTGTGGGTAGCACTCCTTGAAAAACACCCATGGAACCCCAACCAGATCCTTAGACAAGGCTCTGAGCCCCCAGGACAGGATGGGGCCGGGCACCTTGCTGGCTCCCTGGATTGGGGCCAGTGCTCCTTGGCTGGGAGAGTGCGAGAGTGGTGCCCACGGGGCCCCAAGAAAGATCACCCCAGCCTGGGCACTGCAGCAGCTCAGATACCACCCTGGAGAGGCAGGCAGGGCAGGTGTGTGTGTGTGTTGGCGGGGGTGGGGGGGGGGTTCCAGCCACACCATGGCCCAGGGGCTCAACTCTAGAAGGTTTTTCTGCCTCATCCCAAACAGCCTCGATAGCAGCAGAAAACCAAAGCCGATGGGTGAGTGACCTCTGACTTCTGGGACTCTGACCCCGACCTCTGCACAGCGCTGCACTGATGGAAGGTGCCACCGTGTGTCCTCCTCGCCAGCTGGCAGTGCTGAGCACCCGCTGCCCCCAAGCCTGAGCCGGGTGACCTGTGCTCTCAGCTGGAGAGAAGACAGAGCCCTTTCTAGGAGCGCGTGGATTACCAAGGAGGGCACCTCAAATCCATCGTAATAGAGGATCTGCTTCTCACCAAGAAACAGACTTACTGTGCCCAGAGCTAAGATGCTGTCCTTTCTTTTTGCTTTATCTTATATATCTTTACATACAGTAAAACTCGTGTGCGTCTGAGTGTGTGTCTAGCTCTATGCGCTTTTGCCGATGGAGAAGGTTGGGTAACTAACTATGCATTACATTGTAGAGTGATTCAGAATCATCCATCACCCCAAATATTTCCTCACAGTCACCTGGACCCTTTGTGGTCACACCCTCCTTGCATCCCTAACCCCCAGCAACCACTGATCTGTTCCCAGTCTCCAGAACGTCATGTAAATAGAATCGTATGATGCATCCTTTCGAGCCTAGCTTGATTTTCGCCAAAGCATTGAAGATTTATCCACATTGCTGCAAATGTCCGTGTTTTGTTCCTTTTTCTTGTGGCACAGCATCCCGTGCTGTGGAAGTACCACAGTTTATTCGCCAGTTGAAGGACAGCTGGGTTGTCTTCAGTTTAGGGTGATAAGGAATAAAAATAAGGTAGCTATAAACATCCGTGCTCATGTTTCTGTGTGAACATCTGATTTCTCCTGGGAACATAGCTTCCAACTCCTTATTTAACCCTTGCTTCTAGCCTGTAAAGATATCATGATCTCATTTTACAGAATGGGGACGTGAGGCTTGGGGAGGTTGAGGCAGTTTGTATATGTCACTGGAGGAGCTGGATCACAGGCTGAGCTCCTCGCAAGGGCCAGGCAGTGCCTGCCCTCAGTGACTCATGCCCTTTACTGGAAACCACCTATTGATGGGTGACTTCTATGGTGCTAAGACAGAGTCACAGAGAGTGCTCTGGGAGCCAAGAGCAGGAGCCCTGGCCAAGCTCCAGGCTAGGGGTGCTCTCAACCAAGTCAGAGAAGTGAAAGTGAGCCAGGAAGGGGACATTCCAGGCAGAGGTGCCTTAGAGATAAAAGCACGGAGGTATCTAGTAATGGAGAAGGCAATGGTACTCCGCTCTAATACTCTTGCCTGGAAAATCCCATGGATGGAGGAGCCTGGAAGGCTGCTGTCCATGGGGTCGCTGAGGGTTGGATACGACTAAGCATCTCCACTTTCCCTTTTCACTCTCATAGATTGGAGAAGGAAATGGCAACCCACTCCAGTGTTCTTGCCTGGAGAATCCCAGGGATGGGGGAGCCTGGTGGGCTGCCGTCTATGGGGTCACACAGAGTTGGACACGACTGAAGCGACTTAGCAGCAGCAGCATCTAGTAATGGGCTGACTGGGGGCTTCCCTGGGGGTCCATTAGCTAAGACTGTGGTGTGCACAGCATGGGGTGCGAGTTCAATCCCTGGTCAGGGAACTAGATCCCACATGGGATCTAGCAACTAAGACCCAGCACAGTCCAATAAGTACATATTTTTAAAATAATAATAATGCAGTGGCCGAGGACCCATGTTGGGAAATAATGGCAGCATGTCTGGGCAGATAGGGGAGGTACAATTACAAAGCACTGCGATTCCAGGTCAAGGGATTTGGGTGTTACAAAAATATTAGCTAACATTGCTGTAGTGCTTACTATTCCCAGGTACTGTCTCTCTCTGGGAATCTTGAAAGTTTGGGAGCTGGAAGGTTTCAGGAACCAAGGATTATTGACAAGTGAGAATGCCTGGTGCCAAACACATTCAGTGTCTGAGGGCATATCCCTCAAAAGTGCTGTTCTCTAGGGTCTGGACCCCAGCTCCCTTCATGGATGAAAAGAGAACTTACTGTATAGTTACTGAAATTGTTTGTGTGTCTGATTCACCCTTTGGACCAGAAGTCCCTATAATTTCTGATTATCACTGACACAGCTTACAGTGTGTGCTCTATAAATGTTTACTGAACAGACAAAATATTTTGTTCATTAAACATTTCAGGCTAATAGTTAACCACATCTTTAACTCAGAGGACCCATTTCCAAAGAATTAGAATGTAATAAAACAGACCCTTGTTGCAGATTACTGTTTGACCATATTCACCCCCTCTTCCCCACCTTCCTGGGAGGAGTATGTTTCCCTGACTCTTGATTCGGGGCTCTGTGAAATGACTTGTATTAGTGGTTAGATGTTAGCAGGTCTGAAGCAAGCAGGGACTGGCAAGGTGCTTGCACACTTGGGCTTCTGCTCTTGCTGCTGGAACATACTCTGGGCAGCCTAATGGTCCAAGGAGGATGCAAGGATTTGGAACATAATGTAGACACTATTTGCCGAGATACCCTGCTGAGCCCAGCTGAGGTTAGTCCACCCAACAGACCTGCATAAGAGTCAGCAAGAAAGACATGTTTATTATTGTGTGCCTCAGAGATCTGGGGGATGTTTGTTATGTAGCAAGAGCTGACAGATACAACCCTATAGCAAAAATGTACCAACTATAATTTTATTTAGGAAGGTGAATCACAGACATAGTTTCAAACTATTTCTGACCCTGTTTCCTTGTCTGTGAAATCTGTAGAGTTGTTAGGAGGACTGAATGAGATAATTCAAGAAAAGCAGTGCAGCCCTGGCATGTGGAGCGTGTCTGGTGTGTACATTATTACCATTAGTATCGTCACTAGTACATTAAGGTGAGGGCTTCCCGGGTGGCTCAGCAGTCAAGAACCTGCCTGCCAGTTCAGGAGTCGCAGGTTCAATTCCAGGGTCAGGAAGATCCCCTGGAGAAGGCAATGGTAACCCACTCCGGTATTCTCGCCTGGGAAATCCCATGGACAGAGGAGCCTGGCAGGCTACAGCCCACGGGGTCGCAAAGAGTCAGACGTGACTTAGTGACTAAACAACAAACACATATTAAGGTGTTTCTGGACCCTGGGTCCCTGCTTTCAGTAGCATTTCCCATTGGGTGTGGATCTATGCCAGCAGTAGAGAGCTCCAGATCACAGAATGTGAAGTGAGCAGAACATGAACATTTACTGTACATACTGAATATACTGCTTATGTATGGGCTTCCCCGGTGGCTCAGTGGTAAAGAATCTGCCTGTAATTCAGGAGCCACAGGAGATTTAGGCTCCATCCCTGGGTCACGAAGATCCCCCGGAGCAGGGCGCGGCAGCCCACTCCAGTATTCTTGCCTGGAGAATCCCACGGACAGAGGAGTCTAGCAGGCTACTGTTCACAGGGTCGCAGAGTCGGACATGACTGGAAGCGACTTTGCACACACATTCACGCACACACGGTATATGTATGGCCTTCCAAAATGACCTCAACTGAACTTCCCCACTTGCTACCAAACGGCTGAGGCACCCCGCCTGTTTATTACAGCCAATTAATTGGTGACACAGCAGTTCTGGAGGACGTGGACAGCGTCCTCGTCTTGCGCCCCGTGGGTGAGAGGGGCTGAGACATGGGTGAGAGTTTTAATCGGCTGGAGCTCGGGCTGTGGCCGTCTGCCAGCACAGCACTCAGCCAAGCGCCACCGCCCCCTCCCCACATCTGTCTTCCCTCCTCGCAGACTCTTAATGCCGCTGAATGCTAACAGGCAAAATGTATGTGCTTGGAGAAGACCCAAAACCCAGGAGCAAGAACAGCAACCCAACAGAATCTGTCTCATGAGATCGCTTCACCTCCACGCTTCATCTCCCCACAAAGCTACCCCAGGCAGTTCCTTTTTGTTCCGGGAGAGTGAATGATGAAAACCTCTCCAGGCCCCACCCACACCCACAAAAGGAGAAGGAGAGTGATTCCAAACTGTATCTAATTCATGTACTATGATATTGTCACGTGGAGCCACACAGTCACAGGTTCTGACAGCATCTCAGTGATCCTCCACCAAACCTAAGAGTTTCCAAACCCTTAGAACCTGGCGATAAATTCTGCAGATGCTAGTATCGTCTTGTCCTCAGGGTTATCAGGAATCTACTGACGTTTGCCTGAGGACTGGAGGTATTTCTAGTGGCCCAACTGAATCTTAGAAAACAGAAAACAACTTAACCCGTGTTGCATAATCGGGCTGGGAAAACATGTTTCGTATTAGAAAGGCAGCCAGCAATTTCCTAGGACTCAGACAGAGGTCTGAGCTGTCCACTGGGCTCCGGACCTGCTCAAGAATAATAATATTTGAACCTCCTTGTATCTCCTCATCTGTGAAGCAGAGAGACGTCTACCTGCCCTCCCGTCACTGAATTGCCTCTGTGTATATTGGACTCCATCTTCCCCTCTGGAGAGGATGAATAAATATTAAGCATGAGAATTATCAGGCTTCTAAGAGAAGTTGGAAAGATCAATGTTTCTAGCACAAGTAGGAAATGAAAATGAAGAGCTATCAAGGTCCTTGGAAGCAGACCCGATCCATACAAAAGTACAACATAACCAGCTGTGTAATGAAAAAGGCAAAAAATAAAAGGAAGTTCCCTGGCAGTCCAGTGGTTAAGACTCAGCACTTTCACTACTGTGACCCGGGTTCAATCCCTGGTTGGGGACCTAAGATCCCACAACCCATGCAGTGCAGGAAAAAAAAAAAAAAAAGGCAGTCTTGGAGTCCATCAGATCTACCCACATTCTCAATCAATGCAGATTCCCAGGGGGTCCTCTAAGCAGTGCCCCAGCCTCACACCATGCTTCCCCAGCATGGCAGGTCTCCCCGCTCCCAGGCTCCCTTAGCCCTTATTTCACATTAAAGCAGTTTCAGATCTGAGGGAGGAGATGCTGGGGGAGAGGCTGGCAGAACCTGTCCTGGTTATAAACATGGGCTCTGGAGGCAGACGGACCTGGCTTCAAACTGTGGCTCCTCCACTTGACCTTGGGCAAGTTACACAAGCTCCCTCAGTCCTAGCTTTTTCATCTGTAACTGTACAGGCAGGAATACCTCCACTACAGGGTGGTGCTGCGGGTTCAATGACGTGCATACACCTCCCACCCCCTAGGGCCTAGCACGCAGCACACACCCAGTGGAATGAAGTTGGGTGGTGGATGGGTGGGTGGGAGGCAACAGAGCTGGCTTTGTCTTGTGCAACCCCTTGTACTTTTTGAACAGAGGAGCCCCCACTTTTGTTTGCCACTGGACCCTACAAATCACAAAGCTGATCCTGAGGTGCAGCTAACCTAGGAAGCCAGCTGCTAGGACCCCAGGAGTCCCTACCATCCAGGAGAGTCAGAAGGCAAACCCTGGCATGACCCCACATTTGTGTACTTCTGGTACTTTGGGCAAGGATACCGCATTTGGAACAAAGCAGAAGATGGGAATATTTTGTCCTAAACCTGCAGCGTTTCATAGCAAGCTCCCAGAGACTCGTTTAAAAAGAAAGAAATGCAACCTCAGGGCTGGGCAGAAGGGTCCTGCTCCACTCCCTATGTTCCCCTCCTCCTGGAGAGAGAACAATGAGCAACCCCCTTCGGCTCCTTCCTTCCTCCATCCCAAGGAGGTCAGCACTCCAGTAATAAATGTAGTACATTTGGGAGCAAGAAACTGGGCTTCCCGGAAGGGGTTGGTGGTGTCTGTCTGGGATTATCCAGTCACAACAAAGCCAGCAAGGCTGTCTAATTCTGGGGGTTCAGCATTAAGGAAGCCATCTGGCTCTCACCTGAGCCACACACACTTCAACCAGCCTTATCAGCAACAGTGACTTAGGGCTTTCATTCATTATTATTCTACTGCCTTACTCTTCACACTGTTCAGTTCTTGGGTGGGAAGAGGTTGCTATTTAATGGTCACCCTCAATGACCCCAGGAGCCACAGGAACCCCCACTATTCATCTTGTGACTTAGGATTAATTAAAACGCCTTATTAAAAGCCTCACTTCCTCAGAGGAAGTGGTATGGTCACCGGGGAGAATCTGAGATTCATTGCCTCTCCAAGGTGAAATCTCTCCAAGGCACTGAAATCGTCTACAGACGGTCCCCGATTTACAACAGTTTGAATTACGATTTTTCGATGGTGTGAAAGCAATATGCATTCCTTAGAAACTGTATGTTGAGTGTGGGGTTTTGAACTTTTCCGGAGCTGGTAATAAACGGTAAGGCGCTCTCAGGATGCACGGCAAGCTCCCAGTCAGCCAGGCAATCACAAGAGCGAGCAACCTGCACAGTTACCGCCACTCTGGACCAGACAAGCACTGTGTTTCTCACTTGCAGCACAATATTTAATAAACACGAGCAACGCAATACTTCATTATAAACTAGGCTTTGTGTTAGATGATTTTGCCCAACTGTAGGCTAACATTAAGTGTTCTAAGCCTGTTTAAGGTTGGCTGGGCTGAGCAAGGATGTTCCGTTGGTTAGGTGGATTAATGCATTTTCAGTTTACAATGTGGTCAACCTACGCACAATGGGTTGACTGGGACCTCAGCCCATCCCAAGTTGAGGAAGATCTGTACTCCAGATCCCTTGGTTCAAGAAGGAGAAAAATCCAAAGAGGTTAAAATCCTGGCCCATTGGTTCTCAAACTTAAGTGTGCATCAGAATCGTCTGGAGGGCTCGTTCAAACACAGATTTCTCAGCTCCATCCCAGTTTTGGATTTAGTGGATCTTGGGGTGAGGCCCAAGAACGTGCATTTCCACCAAGTTCCCTGGTGATGGTCCAGGAACCCCACTTTGAGATTCACTGACCTGGCACGAAATGCGTTGGCCTGTTATTACAGAGCAGGGAGGGTCTGGAACCCAGGGGTCCTGTGCTCCAGATAAGCGAATGCCTTTCTAGGTCCATGCTCTCGGCTCATGGCTGCTCCTTCCTCAGCCCTGGCTGGAAGTTCTCTTTGCTACAGTTTTCATACTTGCCCTCTCCACCTAAGGTGACCCTGCCCTCCTCACCAAAGTCATGTCTATAATGAGCCTTGAGCTTCCTAGGGAAAAAATCACTTTAAGAATAGTATTTCTGGCACTAACACATATTATAAAAAATAAGACAAGAGTGTTTTATGAAGAAAAGATAATGCATTTAAAGATAAAGTGAATACAATCATGCTATGCACCAAGAACTCCAAAAGTTTATCACTACTTTTCTGATCTTCTCCATTTATCTTGCTAAAAATAAATAATAGAACCGCTTACACTTACCTAGAGTGTTGGTAGCAAAGTTTTTTTCGAGTCCATCTTCCGTGAGCTCCCTCTTATTGACCATGCAACCTGCATTATTGATCTAGAAATTACAGTTCCCATTTCAAAATAAAGGAAAATAGGGCCAAGGGACGTGTTTCCACATCCCACAGCTCCACGCCACCACTGGTCCCACATGTGTATGATGACAATTCACGTTCTGCTCTCCTGTCTCTTCACACCAAAACCACTGTGCAGCTGACTCAGCCATGGGACTATGCAGAGACCTCCAATGACTAAGGCTTGGCCAGGCAACCTAATTCACAGTAAAGCGCCCTGGAAATGTGTCTAGACCAATGCTATCCAGTAAAAGTATGTAATTTCAAGTTTTCTAGAAAGTAGTCACATTAAAAAGGTAAAAAAGAAAAACAGCTTCTCAGAGTTATCTGAAGTACTGTCTCCCAGGCTGCAGTCCTCATTTTGCCCCAAATAAAATGTAACTCACCAAAAAAATAAATAAAAACATAAAAAGAAACAGGTAGAATTGATTTTAATGATGTATAATATTTAACTCACTATATCTAAAATAATAGCATTTCAAGATGTAATCAACATAAAAATGTAATCAATATAAAAATGTTAGTTTACTTTTGTGTTTTTTTACCCTAAGTCTTCGACTTTGGTGGATTTTTACACTAATGGAAAAGCTCACTTTGAACCAGCTGCATTTCAAATGCTCTGTAGCCATACTGGACAGTGGAAGACTAGACCTGGGTCTGAACGAACATTTTGGAGCACATGAGAAACTTTGGGCAGAAAAGTAGCTCAGCTCAAAGCAGAATATGTGGGAGGAGCAGAGGGACACCAACCCACCTGAGTCTTCCAACTGTCTCCGTGGAGCAACTGACTGTGATGCTAAAAGCTTTGGTTGTCTGCCAGAGGTGTTCTTTTGGACTAAGCTTTTTAATTTTCCCCCTGAGCCTCTAATTTTAATACATCAATCCCCAAATCTGCAGAGTTCACAAATGGCAGTACACAAATCATTTTATGAAAAAACGGAACCTTTCCATCACCCCCAAAGACCCAATATAGGGTCCCTTCCTTTACTCACACATCCAAGCAACATGGTTAGAATGACTCTAATGAGTGAACCTGGTGATATGAACAGGCTTCCCCATAAAAGAGTCTCACTCAGGTGTCACCACAAAGATACACACACACACACTCACACACACACACACACACACACTCACACACACACACACACAGTCTTCATCCACACAGAGAAACACGCATGCATGATATTTATCCCCTACTTATGTTTACAAAGCTCACCAAGACATTGAGGGTATGTTCCTGCTTGAAATTTTCAACAAATGTCCAGATTGACTTGGGAACAGACAGGTCCACAATATGCAGAAAGATGTTCTAAACCAGAAAACAAAAGAAGTTGTAAAGCTTTTTTTAAAAAATGTACTTTTTTCATTAAAAGGGGTTTAAAAAAAATCATTTGGAATGATATAAAATGGAAAGTCTCACTGCTCAGAAGTACATCATTGTTGACAATTTCTTATGGATCACCCAGAAATACTTCAAGTACATACAACACTTATACATACATGCTTTAGGCATTATATATAAACATATATATATACACTAAGCATTATATATACACAGGTGTATGTGTAGCCCCTTTCCATATAAATAGATTCAGACTATACATTGTTCCATATCCTTCTTTTTCATTTAACAACGTTTTAGAGATTTTTTTTCCCTTAAATATAAATCTACCTTATTTCTTCTAATGGCCGCAAAACATTGCATGGATGTGTCACAGTTTCCTACCAATCATTTGGGGGTTTTTTGTCAATATTTTGGTCCTAACAGAATATCTTAGGGCACATCAGAACTATGAGATGACAACTTCCTCCGTGACTCAGTCCTTGCTTACGATGTCAGTCTCAGCCCTGTGCTATAGTTACACAGCCCCACTCCCCGACCCCACCTGCCGTAGACTCACAACTCCCTGATGGAGGAGCCACATCGAGGGCGCCCCACGGCAGCGGTGCACACCCAGCCATGCATGTAAATGAGCAATGCACTTTGGCTGTTGGGCCCTTTTTCCCAGCACATAAATGAAACTTGCATTCTCAGCACCCACTGAACGTCCCTGAGTTCAACGTCACTGAATGTCACTGAGGCTCAGCGTCCCTGAACTCCAGCAGGCGTCAGAAACTTATCAGCAACCCAGGGTGGAGATTTCTGCTGCTGGAAACTGACCTCCAGACAAGCCATAAAATCCATGATAAAGCAGAGCTCAGTGCCCTGCCTCCGTTTCCCCAGCAACTGAGCCACTGAACCCAAGGAAGAATTTCTACTGATCTTAAAACATGTTGCCTCATCCTGAGACTAAGGCTCAGAGAATGAGAAACGTTATCATTGACTCAGAAGGCCTGTAATGAGCTTGAATGCCTTGTTCGGCTTAAGCCTGGCGTAACTGAGTCTTCCTCTGCCTTCAAGGGAGATGAAAGCACTGTCCGTACAGGACTACACTCTTCTCAAAAGTCTCTGAAGGCCCTTGCCCAGCCAGAGGGAACACGAGGCTGCTGACTCACACCAGAGTCAGCCATGAGCCTCTACCCATGAGGGCAGGCCAAGTCCAGACACCTAATCCTTTCATTCCAAGGCCTTCCCTGAAATCACTGTAGGACCCCCTCCCACCCTGCAGGGTTGCGAAACACTCACACAAAATCCAGGTTTGAAAACCAACAAAATTCAAGTGAGCTAAAATCAATTTTACTCTGATCATCCCACAGTCTCCTTGAGTTTCCTAGAAGCACCCAAGGCATCTCAGCAGCAGGGAACAGGGAAATCAGCCATGGATCCTGGTGAAATGAAACATCTTGAAAAGGTGAAAGGAATCGTCTGGCTCCCTCTGCAAGAAACTAGGAAGACAGAAGCTCCCAGAAGAGGCCAGCTGTCCTCTGTGACCAGGAGAAGGAACCAGCCAGGTGCTGGTGTGTAAAAAACCCAGGGACCCGGGTTGGAACCCTGGCCTGGAAACTAGATCCCACATGCTGCAATAAAGAATTCGAACGCTGCAACTAAAGACAGTGCATGCTGAATGGAACCTGAACAAAATAGTATCACCTCTAATTTTCAGATGAGGAAACTGAGGTTCAGGAAAGCTAAGCGCACTGTCTAGCCCACAAGGCTTCAGTGAGGGCAGAGCCCAGCTCCTCCCCTCATCCCCCAGACAAATCTTCACAGACAGAGAGGAGCAGCTGATCCTGGGGTTCCCTCCTCTGTCCTGCACACCTGCTCCTCCAGCAGCCTACCCACCCCCCAACCTGCTGCTGCTCCATCTGCTGCCCACAATTAAGGGGCCCACAACTCCAAGTTTTAAGCTTAAAAAAAAATTTTTTTTTAATTGGAGGATAATTGCTTTATCAACAATTTGCCAATAAAGGTCTGTCTAGTCAAAGCCATGGTTTTTCCAGTAGTCATGTATGCATGTGAGAGTTGGACTGTGAAGAAAGCTGAGTGCCGAAGAATTGATGCTTTTGAACTGTGATGTGGGGAAGACTCTTGAGAGTCCCTTGGACTGCAAGGAGATCCAACCAGTCCATCCTAAGGGAAATCAGTCCTGAATGTTCATTGGAAGGACTGATGCTGAAGTTGAAACTCCAGTACTTTGGCCACCTGATGCAAAGAGCTGACTCACTGGAGAAGACTCTGATGCTGGGAAAGATTGAAGGCGGGGGGAGAAGGGGATGACAGAGGATGAGATGGTTGGATGGCATCACTCACTTGATGGACATGAGTTTGAGCAAACTCCGGGAGTTGGTGATGGACAGGGAGGCCTGGCATGCTGGGGTCGCAAAGAGACAGACGTGACTGAGCAACTGAACTGAATTGCTTTATAATGTGTTGGTTTCTGCCATACAACACCGTGAATCAGCCATAAGTATACAATGTCCCCTCCCTCGTGAGCCTCCCTCCCACCCCCTGTCCCACCCCTCTAGGTCATCACAGAACAGCAGAGCCTGGAGGCGGCACTGAGTCAGTGAAACCACACCTCCTGGGATGGGCAGAAGTTATCGCCAGCCCTGGACCGCTGAGCTCTCAGTGAGTGCTGGAGACCACTTACACAGATGAAAGAGGAGAGGGTTTGCCGGGGGTTTGTGTGTGGGGATGGGGGCTCCCTCTCCACACCCCAAGAAACATGCTGGATCCTGCTTTCAGTTCTTCCTCCCAAAGATGGTGCCGTTGGGTATAAGGAGGGCTCAACAGCATCAGCAGAACCATACTGGCATCTTTTTCTATATAAATTCACTTGGTAAAGAATGTAGCCGAGCCCACGGTGGGCTGGAATTCAGGCAAGCCCTCCCCTGCCCGTGGCCCGAGATCAGTTTCCCATTAAGTCCTGCAGCAGCGCCGCCCAAAGTTACCGGCAGGCAGGCAGCCAGCCAGCCTTCCATCTCAAGAACTGCAGCCCCCAGATCGCAGCCCACTTGCAGAGGAAGGTTTAGAGACCTTTGTGCTCACAGCTGGCACGAAGCCTCCAGGGGCATCTGATGGTGAGAGGCTGCCAAGTGAGAGGGAGAAGGACAGCCCCTTGCCTTGAAAACATTACTTCCAGATAAAAGATAACCCTCATGGGCAGAGGCGGACTACTCCATTCTAGACTGGGGTGAATTTTTTTCCTCTTGGCCATGGCCCACGCCTGTGGGAGTGGAGTGCTGTCCGCCCCTCAGCTGTAGGCAGTGCATAGAGAGGCAGCAGGCGTGGGGGCTGTCGGAGGAGCGGGGGTACAGGACAGAGGAGGGAACTCCAGGTGGGCCTGGAGGCAAGACGCTCTCGGTGGACGTGCACGGGGCCGGTGGTCAGTGCCGGCCAGCCTGCTCCCCTCCACGGGACCCGGGGGTTTCCACCAGGGCCAGCTCCTTGGGGAAGCAACTGCACAGGCGCACAGACCCCACATCCAGGCCCTGCTTATGCTAACGCTCTGCCTTCACTGTCCTGCAAGCCTTAGGTTTTGTTTTAATTTTCAACTGGTGGACCAATGTTTTGTTGGTTTCTGCCATACAACAGCATGACTCAGTCGTAAGTATACAATGTCCTCTCCCTCTTGGGTCTCCCTACCACCCCACATCGCACCTCTCTCGGTCATCAACAGAGCACCGAGCTGAGCTCCCTGTGTTATACATCAGCTTCCCATACTGTCTATTTTACGCATGGTAACGTATATGTTTGGGTTTCCCTGGTGGCTCAGACAGAAAAGAATCTGCCTGCAATGCAGGAGACCTGGGTTCAATCCCTGAGTTGGGAAGATCCCCTGGAAAAAAGAATGGCTACCCACGCCAGTATTTTTGCCTGGAAAATCCCATGGACAGAGGAGCCTGACCGGCTACAGTCCACGGGGTCACAGTGTCGGACACGACTGAGCGACTAACACTGCTACTTTCAATGTCTATGTTTCCACGCTACTCTATCCCACACTTGCCTTTCTCCACTGCGTCCACATCTCTGTTCTCTGTGTGCGCATCTCTATTCCTGTTCTGCAAATAGGTTCAGTGAAGTCAGAAAGAGAAAAACAAGTATAATAACACACGTACATGGAAGTCTTATGCTTTGTATACCAGGGTCCCCACTGATTTTGCACTGGGGCCCTGCAGATTATGTAGCCTGTCCTGGTTCCAAGTGTGTCAGAGCAGGAAGCCCACAGAACGGTAAGCCAGCTTTGAACACTCTCGATAGGAAGCGGCTCTCATCAAGGCCAAAACGTCATTTGCGGTCCTTCTTTATCCGAAGGCCACCGAATCGGTTTACAGCTTGGCTCACCCTGAGTCCCCTGGACATGTCTCAGGGACGCGGCCTCCTTCTTGGGGGAGGGACCCCGGCAGGGCCCTGTCTGTGTCATGTCGCCCAGGCAGGCCTTCACTGGGGGAGTGGGGGTCACCGCCCCCATCACCCAGGTCCGGCCCAGGCTTTGAGAAGCACGGCTCCGGCTCTGTGGGCTGAGGCCACCTCCCAAGCAGAAGCGTGAACAGAGCCCTGCCAGCTCGGGTGCAGGAGCGTGGCCAGGAGTCCCGCCCCCGCACTGCCATGCCCTGCAGGCAGGAAGCCCCCCGCAGGAGAGGCACGGCCGC
>NW_024070208.1:21342343-21369071 GCF_014754425.2 Oryx dammah
CCCGCAGGAGAGGCACGGCCGCTCACCTGGTTCCCGCTCTCCTTGATGATCTCAGCTCTGGCACCTTCCGCTCGGCTGTGATCTCGACAAACCAGGTGAACTGTGCCACCTGGTGGAATTCAAAACAAGCGCTGTGAGGGACAGCCACAGTGACAGCCCTGGAGACGTGCTCTTCCCAAGGCAGGATGAACACACACGGGCTCACAGAAAGAGGACCTGATACGGAGACTATTCTGGAAAATCTGCCCAGACGGTCCCCACAGTCAGAGCAGCAGGCGGAAAGGAGAGGGTGGTTCTGGAATCCGTGCCCCTGCCTACCTGGGCTGACGGTGCAACTGGGGCAACGTCCTGATTTTCTTTAAGGGTCTGAATACACCAAGGATGAGCTTCCCCCATGGCTCAGGTGGCAAAGAACCCAGCTGCCAATCCAGGAGACCTAGGTTCAGTCTCTAGGTGGGGAAGATCTCCTGGAGAAAGGAATGGCAACTCACTCCAGTATTCTTGCCTGTTGGATCCCACGGACAGAGGAGCCTAGCGGGCTACAGTCCAGGGGTCACAAAGATCAGACTAAGCACACACACCCGCGTACATCAAGGATAAGAAGGGTCAGTCTTGGTCACACCCACATCCCTAGCATCTCATAGGGAACTTGACGCTGGTCTCAACCCAGCTGCCCTTTAGACCCACCTGGAAAGTTTTTAAAGCTCCCGGCCTAAGGATGGTTTAAAAGCTCCCCCAGGTGGGTCTAATGTGTGGGGAGACTAGAGGTGGGCAGAGTGAGTGACTGGAGGAAGCTCTCCTCAACACTTCATTCATTCACAGGAGAGCTGAAGTCCCATCCACATGGCAGTTGTTTTCTGATTAAGAACAGTAAGGGGCTCCAGTTAACCCTAGGCATCCGAATCACCAGTGAAAACAAAAAAACCCACAAAACTTGGACACCTGGTCCCTAGTTCCTGTCTCCTCAATGAGAATGGGGGTGGGGGGATGGGGGTGGGAGAGAGACTGGGAATCCATCGCAGTTTGGCCATGGACCCTAGTTGAGAACCGAGCCCCCAGAATAACGGAAGGAGGGGGTGTGTAGTGAACTTCCTTCTTCCTTCCTACTGCTCCTGGTTTCCAGGAGCCCAAATTGAGAAGCCCCTAACATGTAGCCAGAATTTAACAAATATTTACTAAATGGGTGAATCTATAAACGGCTCTCAAGACTATTCCAGCAGAAGTCACACCATCATCAATCAAGGCTTATTTAAAGGGGAATGCCTTGGCTGCGGCAGGTAAGACATAAGCATTATGGACCCTGCTTTCTTCACCTAAAACACCCAGCTTTATTAAATAGGGTCTGTTGCATACGAGGCTGCAGGCAAACCACATAATAGCCCCTCGGCTCGATCCTCCTCCCAGCTCTTCTGAGTACCTCCCAGTTGCTCAGATCCAGTTAATCTTCCCCCTGCTTTCACAGATAATTACATACAGCTCCAAATGGCACAATACTCCCCTGGAAAATGCCTAACTTTGGAGGGAAAAAAATCTCAAGCATCTTGAAAAGTGATAAATTCCAAGGTTATTTCCCCGACTTCTGCCAGAACATCCATTTTTCCAGGAGAAGGGGGTCTGGAGAGGCATGGCTGACTTTTCTAGCCACCACAGTACTGTTGAGTGAGCCGGGGCAGTTGAGCTGATGCAGAGAATTCGGCATTTACCTGGAGGAAGACTTCAGCTGATTGAATAATGTATGGGCACCCAGAGAGCCTCTTTCTAGATCCAAGCTTAGGGAGGAGAGAGAAGAGGCAGGTTCCAGCTGCTCAAACTCCAGAGAGAAGGCGGCAACAGAGGATGAGAGGGTTGGATGGCATCATCGACTCCACTGACATGACTTTGAGCAAGCTCCAGGATATAGTGAAAGACAGGGAAGCCTGGCATGCTGTAGTCCATGGGGTCGCAAAGGGTCAGACATGACTGAGCGACTGAACAAGAGAAAGCCGGCAGCTGTGCCAATCAGCACGGGGTCCCTGTCCAGGGCGCCTGCCTGTGCCGGCGGGGGCATTCCTGACCCATGTGTGACACAGGGCCCTCTCCCCGGCGTGGACCAGCCACAGGCTGCCCTGGGGCCTAGCACACACCTGACTGCAGACTGCTCACCTCGCTTGGCGATCTCCATGGCGGTCGCTCTTCCGATGCCGCCGTTCGCCCCGGTGACCATGAAGGCTCTTCCGGGAACTTGAACCTCCAAGTCATCAGGGACAAAGTCCTTGGACGCAGACTCATAGCCACTCCTGGCAGCAGCAGACCCACAGAAAGAATAGACATTAAGGAGCAGGGAACACAACCTCCTGCAGCGAGAAGGCCAAGTCCTGGGCGGGGCGCAGTGCTCTCCCCATACATCAGACAGCCCCTTCTGCCCCGGGACCCCGCTCTCCTCCCTGGTCTTGTGAACACCACCGTGGAAAATTCTCAGCACCTATACCATTAGCTTCCTGAACTTCTGAAAACACCTGGAGATTCCAACAGTTTGGCAGCCTATTTTTCTCTGTCTCTAATACCAGGAGGTACCCTTGCCCCTTAAAACATTCTCTGATAGATTTTATTATTTTTATTTTTTGGCCTTTTCCCCCACGTTGGGGCAAATGGAGAGGAGCTCAGGAGACCAAGAGCATCATGGCCACTGCACCCCAGGACAGGTGTCCCTCCCCAGGCATAGAAGGACCACAGCAGAGCGGGGAGATGTGCAATTTGGGAATGAGGAGGGGCAGGTGCAGTTATGTGAGGGCTGCACCCCTTAGAGGAAGCAAGGCTCCTTCAGGGCCACAGGGTGTGCGCGGAACACCTTGCGGGGGCGCCGTTCAGGACATAATGATGGCCCATTTGTATCTGCATCAGGACAATTTCTGCCGGATGACAGCAAAGCACAATGAGAAGGAGGTGCTTTTTCCAATTGGCCCAAAGGTGTCATATTGGCCAGAAACAACTCTGGGGGTGGGCTTCCCTGATGGTCCAATGGCTGAGCTCATGCTCCCAATGCTGAGGGCACTTGTTTGATTCCTGGTCAGGGAGCTAAGTTCCTGCGTGTTGTGTGGTGTGGCCAAAATAAATAAGTAAAATGAAGAGATAAAGAAAGAAAGAACTCTGAATTTTTCAACTGCCTCTCTCTGCTCTTTGAGATTCCTCGTCTATCTTGACTGTCCTGAAAGTGAAAGTGAAGTCGCTCAGTTGTGTCCGACTCTTTGCGACCCTGTGGACTGTAGCCTACCAGGCTCCTCTCTCCATGGGATTCTCCAGGCAAGAATACTGGAGTGGGCTGCCATTTCCTTCTCCAGGGGATCTTCCCAACCCAAGGATCGAACCCGAGTCTCTCGCATTGCAGGCAGACGCTTTAACCTCTGAGCCACCAGGGAAGCCCTTGACCATCCTAGTAGTCAATATTTCCTGGTTACAGAATCGGCTGGGGGAATGGGGCGGGATTGGCAGGAGAACCCTGAGGTCAGAGCTCTCCCCACAGACCGGCAGGCTGGGGGTCTCAGCCTGTATCTCTCACCCAAAGAGCTGATTCCCTGCAACATAGAATGCAACTCTTTTCCCCTGAAGGTTCTGGAAGGTGCCTGGTGCCCTTCCCATGCCCTGTTTATGCACAGACTGCCAGCAGCTGGTCTCCTGCCCCACACCCTAGGATAGCACAACTACCAACTACATGCCTGGACACCGGTGAAGAGAGCCAAAGAATGTTTATGAGCTCAGGTTTGGTCTGAAGTCATTGCCACAGGGGCGGTCATTGCCCCTGGTCTCACAATCAAGAGACCAAGAAGAATGTTTTTGCTGCTGTTCTCACCATCTGGAACTCTTCCAGACACCCAGGGCAGCTTTTCATCGCCTCGGCTGTGAGCAGCCCACTTAGTGGGGCAAGCAAGACTTCTGACTGTTCCAAGGCTTCCTGAAAGGCCGACTTGAAACTGAACGTAATCTCAATCATAAAGCCTTTGGATCCAACAACCTGTATTTAAATCTCAGCTCTGCCTCCTAACAGCTGTGCCGTCTCATGTGTTGTTTTAACCCTTTTGGGCTCCAGTCGTTTCATCTGCACAAAGTAGCTTCTCACAGAAGCTACTTCTTGGGCAGCGTAGGTGAGATAATTACATAAAGCATCTATCATATGCTTTGAATAAGTTAAGAACTCAATCCCAGGTGACTCAGTGGTAAAGAACCTGCCTGACAATGTAGGAGACATGAGTTCGATCCCTGGATCAGGAAGATCCCCTGGAGAAGGAAATGGCTACCCACTCTAGTATTCTTGCCTGGAGAATCCCATGGACAAAGGAGCCTGGTGGGTTATACAGTCCATGGGGTTGCAAAAGAGTTGGACATGACTTAGTGACTAAACAACACAATAGTTGCTATTATCATTACTAGTATCAATAATAATATTAATATCTTTCATGTTCAAAACTAAGCTCATTTGCTTGCTCCCTGCCCCTCCCCTCCCCTGCTTGCCCACTTAGTCCTTCAAATCATTAGGGACTCTGAGAATAACTTAAACTATAACCAAAGATGAAGCTGGAAGATTTGTTTTGCCTCACGGGTGGATGTCCCAGAATCACTGTGAAAAGATTTTCTTGCAAAGGAAAAGAGGTTTCTTGGAAAGAACCCAGGATCAGGGAGTCAGTGACAGGGGCCCAGGCAGGAGAAGGCACTAGTGGAGCAGGAGAGAGAGCTTTCAAGAAGAGCAGGCCACAGAGAACACACCCCAGGTAAATGCCGCACAGGGACCAGGCCCCAGGCCCCGTCCTCCCCGGCAGGAAGCTGAGGGACTTTTCTCCCACACAGCTAGAGGAGACTCTAGCCTCTAGGTTACCACGTTGATCCTATTAGGGAGTAAGGTTTGCTGAGGGTGGCTCCTGTGGATTAAACATCTTCCTCAAACTCCAGGCTGTGAACCAGCTGCCAAGTGGGTGGAGCCAGGCTGGCCTACAGGACAGGTCATAACTCCCTTTGTCCTCTGTCTTCAACACTGGGATTCCACCTTGATCCACCCTGATCCAATCCGATGTTAATAAGATTTAGGTTTTTTCTTATCCTCCTGCCCTCTCTTTTTATTTTTATAAACTCCTCATATCAGTTCTTATTTTTCAGATGCATAGAGAGGTAAATGACTTAGCCAAGACCATGGGATGGTAGGTGATAAAGCCCACAGGGGTTTCCATGCTCTCTACACTGAGCCTAGGAGTGGAGCTCAGCCTCACCAGTGGTGCTCAGAAGAGTGGTCCCCAGACAGGCAACATCAACATCACCTAGGAATCTTTCTACAGAGCCAGAAATTCCAAGGTGAGGCCCAGCAATCAGTGGTTTCAAATGCCCTACAGGAGACTGATTCGAGTTGAGCAATCACTGTACTTAGTGTTTCCTGAACCCCTGAATATAAGAGTCACCAGGAGGCAAGGTCCTCAGCACGCTTCCCCCAATTTACCCAGTATAGAATTTGCTAAGGTTCCATCCACACCTGCTAGGTGCTTACAAGTGAGTTGCTTTTTAATTGCCCCTGGTAATTCTTAGGTTCAGACAAAATTAAAGAAACTATGACTAGATCCTGCTGCCTAGGGGCCCAATATAAGGAAGCTTTATAAAAATCCTGGTGTGCCAAGAAAAAGCATTGTAAACCCAAACTACAGACTCTCATTGGAATCAAAGTAAGGTATTGTCTTTCCCTCCAATTCACAAAATGCACAACAGCAGGAAAAACCACCTAAGCTTACACCCCTGCGCCAAAGAATTGATGCTTTTGAACTGTGGTGTTGGAGAAGACTCTTGAGAGTCCCTTGGACTGCAAGGAGATCCAACCAGTCCATTCTGAAGGAGATCAGCCCTGGGATTTCTTTGGAAGGAATGATGCTAAAGCTGAAACTCTAGTACTTTGGCCACCTCATGCGAAGAGTTGACTCATTGGAAAAGACCCTGATGCTGGGAGGGATTGCGGGCAGGAGGAGAAGGGGATGACAGAGGATGAGATGGCTGGATGGCGTCACTGTCTCGATGGATGTGAGTCTGAGTGAACTCCGGGAGTTGGTGATGGACAGGGAGGCCTGGCGTGCTGTGATTCATGGGGTTGCAGAGTCGGACATGACTGAGCAACTGAACTGAACTGAACTGAACCCCACAAAAGAGTCTGGGGAGAGACTTTCAGAAGTCTGCTTTCCCGTGGGGCAGGAAGCTGACTCAAGCTCTTGATGCTGCATTCTGTATAACCTGGAAAGATCCCGCAAATGGTGGTCACGATGAGTACACCCCTTTGAAAGAAAGAGGCGGCCATTGTATTCACCTAAATTCAGTGGGTCGGGGTTGACAGCTACACTGTTGCAAAGAAAAGCCAATTCTGAGTCCTTGATAGATCTGTTTATTTGACTTTAACCTTCCTTTCTCATTGCTTTTGTTATAATCATACATTATGACCTGTCCTTATTGTTGTAGTTTAAATTATACAAGGAGCCCTGCCCCTCTGCCTGAAGAGATTAACACAGACCTCCTTCCAGGAGATATCTGCAAGATAATGGTTTTTACTTCCTCAACTCCTCCCCTTCTCTGTCCTATAAAAGAACCTCACACCCAGACCCCAGACAAAATGGTTATTTTGAGACATTAGTGTGCCATCTTCTCTGTCAGCTAGGCTTTCCAACTGTATTCCTTGCCTCAACACCTGGTTAGTGGGCCTGTCATTTGACAAGCAGACGGCAAGTGGACTCAAATTTGGCTTAGCCAGCCCAGAAGCCTTGCTGCTGGTGGCTACCTGGCCCCGGGTATGAATCAGGGAATACTGGGGCAAGGCTTTAGCAGCTGCTGGAACCATTTGTCCTGAGGATCTTCCCTTCAAGATTTCCTTATGTGGCACCAGCTTCCCCAGTGCCTGGCAGTTGAGGCAAGAAACTGACGTTGATGGGACTAAATTTTGTAGGGTAAGTCTCTCCAGTGTGCACACTGGAAACATACCCCCACCTCAATTTGGGCTTTTCCTTTAGAGGACAAGCCAGTTTGGTTGGGGTACCCTGTTGGGGAGGGGAATTGTTGTTGGACTGTACCTGAGCTGGAACTGGTTCACTGGGGAACTAGTTCTCATGGGGGTAAGCCTATCCTAGTTGGAATTAGTTCATTTGTTTTGTAGGATAAGTTTATTTACCTGAGCTGGGAACCTGCTCAGTTGGAACCAGTTTATTGGGGAACTAGTTCTTGTGGGGTAAGTCTACCCTAGTTGGAATTATTTGATTTGTAGGATGAGTTTGGGAGTTGGGGGCCAATCTGTTGGTGTATCAATGCTGCAATTTTTTTGTGGAATTTTTTATATTGGAATTGCTATTCATCTTTTGTGTTGTGGTGTGGTCATACTTTTAAAAATGGGAAGTATTCCATCTATAAATGGGAATTACTCCAACTATCTTGAAGGAGAGCCCTTTTGGGTATATATTGGATAAACGGGCAAAATATAACTGTAAGCCTATGACTATGCTGCTATAATAGGGTGTAGACCCAACATATGTTAGGATCAGAAGAGCAACGGACCCTGAATGGCTCACTCAACTATTAAGCAATCTCACAGTTAGAAGTGTTTTGCAAAAGAGCAGGGAAAAGAGATGAGATTCCATATGTAGAAGCATTTATACTATTGCATCAGGAGAAAAAGGAGTCAGAGGACTGCCCACCTTATCGTGCAGAGGTCTGAGAGAAAACCCAACGGGGTACACAACGGGGTAGACAAAAGAGCTTAAACAAAATTTGAGAGATAAAACAAAAACCAACTGAGGATCCATCACAGTTTCTAGAAAGGATTTATCAAGTTTATAGGTGCTACACAGATACAGACCCTGAGGCCCCTGAGAATGTAAGGATGATAAATATGGCCTTCATCAGGCAAAGTGCTCCAGAGATTAAAAAATTACAGAAACTAGATAGTGTGTTTGAAATGAATCCTTCTCAGTTAGTAGACGTTGTTCTTAAAAGTATTCAACAGCGGGGAACAACGACAGAAGCAAGGAGATGCAAAACGGAATACAGGTTTTCTGGTAGCAGCACTAAAACTGAGTAACCTAAGGTGGGCTCGCAGTGGCTCAGTGGTAAAGAACCTGCCACCAATGTAGGAGATGCAGGTTTAGTCCCTGGGTCAGAAAGATCCGCTAGAGAAGGAAATGGCAACCCACTCCAGTATTCTTGCTTGGAAAATTCTATGGATAGAGGAGCCGGGCAGGCTACCGTTCATGGGGTCGCAAAGAGTCAGACGCGACTGAGCGCAGATGAAACCTAAAGGTAGGCCACCACTGGGGAAGGACGAACATGCCTGCTGCAGTGAGGAAGGACAGTGGAGAAGAGATTGCCCTAGACTATGACAGGAGCCCGGGCCACGCCGACAGTGGGGAACAAACTGATTGACTCTAATTGATACCACTCTCCTTTGTAAATTAAAGGCTCAAGTAACCTTTCCCCAGAACAGCTTGACATCAGGGTCCCACCAGGGCCTTTTTGATCTCGTGCATTTGGGGACTATGGCTCCAACTTGGGAAGCTTCAGCTCCATTTGGCGGGGCTTTGGCTCAAATTTGAGGTGTTCTCCCTGTGAAGGGAAATAAGGTGCTTTGGACAAGGGTCACAAGCCTAGTGGGACTAGGAAGTCACATTTGGAGCAGTTTTGCCATTTGACTCTGAAGGTGACTTTCTGGCTGGCAAGGTTTTGGTCTGACTCGGTTACTTTGAGCACAAAGACTTCTAGTACTAACTGCTTGAGCTAAAATGGGAAGCACTTCCTCTAAGGTTCCACTCTCTTGGGAAGTTTTAAATGACTGGCTGAATGAAATCTAGGGAAGATCCTCAAAAGTGTTTGTAAATAGATTACCAAAATGGAAAGCCATGGGTCCTACTAAACTAGCCATAGCTGATATTTAGAGCCTAGCAGGAATTTTGGAACAGACCTTCTCCGCTAAGCTAACTCTCCAACATAGGTAAATGGGTATGTCAGTCCTTCAATATCATTCAGGTAGCCACCCAATTCTTTGAAGAAAAAAGAAAAAAAGAAAACTGTCCTTGTTTTAGGACCAGAAGTATGGTTCCAAAAAAGAATCCAAAACCCACTAATCCTTTTACCACTCCCAACACCTTCCTTGTTTATCTTAAGAGGAAGTTTGTAAGTATTAATACAACATAGCAATTAAACAAGAACAACAAAGTATTATAAAGGGGAAATGAAGTTATCCTGAGAAAAAATTTTATCTTTGCAAATGTTCTACCTGGTCTTCATGGGAGCCCTTATCTCCACCATCTTTTTAAAATGCAAATTTTTTAAAGAGAGTAATTTGGACTTGCTTTCCATAAACATTAGTAAAAAGAGTTTAGCGATCTAGACAAGTGAACTTGATTTATTCCATCTGCCAGAAACCCAATTTTAATCTGACCTCTTTTGCAGACTGATGGGTTTTACATTGCTGTACCCAACTCAGGGCTGAAATCTTAAAATGAAAACAGAATTTGGCTTTTCTCTGTTAGAAAGACAAGTTTTGTTAAGATGTCAAACTACCTTTGATAACAGATTTTAAGTTCTTTACCTTTTAAGTGATCTACTCTGCATTTGCCTTCGAAATCTTTTATTGTTACTTTGGCTAAGTGAATAACTATTGTTTCACAGTGACTTATAATCCTGTTGTGTTTAATACCCTTTTGATGTTGTTTTGACAAAACTTCCCAAATCAAATTATAACAGTTTCTTTGACCTCTAGCTAAAATTTGGATGCTTCAAAGGGCCTTTGAAACACCCCAAAGAAACATTAAATTCATTAGGTTCATTTGGTATGTTAAATTACAATGGAAAGTCTTATCAAATGAGTAATAAATCTTAGGTTATATTTTATGGTAAATGATATTCTAGAGATTATATGAAATTTTGATGCGTCCTGTTAAAGTATTATCGTCATAATTCTGGTTATTATCTGAAAGTGTGGCATGTCACAGCAGTAACCTAGGTGCTTTAAATGTGGCTTTTTAAGTCTTTTTGTTATTATAGATAGTTATGATTTCACTTTGTTGCCGTTGCAAAAATGCCTCCCCTTCAAGAAGATTTATAAAAAGGACTTTTGGATAAATGCAAGTAATTCTAATGGCTTCATAAAGCCGTTAAGAAAAAGGATTAGTTACAGGGGAACTGAGTGAACTGGTAGATATGGTTACAGTTTTTGTGGTTTCTATATAAAGAAAATTACGGGTTTAAATCTGTTTCCCAGGGGTAAGGAAAATCTTTCCCTTAAACTAATTAATCATTGTTCTAATTTGGTCTTTGTTTTCAAATTGTTTGTGCTTTGTGCCTCCTTGATGCACTGTCATTGTCCATTTCACCAACTGCATTACTTATATCTTGTCTAATTTATAAGATTGTTGTCTCTTACAATACCCAGGGTGTAATCAGGCCTTGAACAAAACTTACATGGCTAAAAACATAACATAAAAATCATTTTAATAGTGTAATTCTATGTATGGGAAGAAGCAATGGGAGGGAAAATGTCTCCTGGATCATAATCAGGCACAAGATCCAGAGAATCTTTCCTTATTGATGGGGATCGAATCCGAAATTTAGCAGGTAGAGTGGCATATCAAAGAATTTTTTCCTGATCTGAAATGAGACTTCCAGCGCCGTGGGACAAGATTTGATCATGAACTGTCTCCCAAATACTGGTCAAATTCTTGACCAAGAGCTAAGAAATGGAATATTTCCTGCCGTATCAGTCATCTGCAACTGGGGGCTTCCAAAATGAGCCAATAAGCCCTGAGGAAACTCAGCCTATGAGAACACAGGATTAACTGCCCCCAGATACCTGAGGGTACATATCAAGGAAATAATTTTAAAGAGCCCTGACTGTTGCATCTTCCCATACATAGAAAAGCCCTAAATTCCTAAACTTAAGATGCTACCTCTGGGTTTGAAGTTCAGTATGCTACAGATATAAAGTGGACATTTTCCAAAGAGGAACGAAGAGAAACAAATCTCAACATCTGGAACACTGGCAACTAGCATGGATGGCTGCGAACACTCCCTGAAAGATCCATCTGATGAAGCAGTTAGCACAGTCATCACCCTCTTTTTTCCAAGATTGTTGAAGGGACAATGATAGTGGGAAATACTGCAGGGAAAAGCCAATTCTGACTCCATGATGGATCTGTTTCTTTGACTTTAACTTTTGTTTTACATTGCTTTAGTTATTATAATCCTACATAATGACCTGCCTCAGGGAACCCTGCCCCTCTGCCTGAAGGAACACATCCCTTCCCTGAGGTTGGCCATTCCAGGAGATACATACAAGATAATGGTCTTGACTTCCTCAACTCTAACCCCTCTCTATCCTGTACAAGAACCTCACATCCAGACGCGCAGCAAGGTGGTTATTTTGAGACTTTGGTCTGCCATCTTCTCGATTTGTTGGCTTTCACAATAAAAGTCATATTCCTTGCCTCAACATTTTCTCTGTTAACTGGTCTGTGTATAGCGAGGAGACTGAGCTTGGACTCAGTAACATTTCCCACATTTTCTGCAGCACTGCCCCTAAGGAGGGTCTGCACTTTTTCAAAAACACTTCTGCAAGCCGAGAACAGCAGCTGTCTCCCCTTGGAATGATGCCTGGAGTCCTCAGACGATGGAAGTTTGCCCAGGTAGCCTTGCTGCTGCTGCTGCTAAGTCGCTTCAGTCGTGTCCGACTCTGTGCAACCCCATAGACTGCAGCCCACCAAGCTCCGCCGTCCCTGGGATTCTCCAGGTATGAACACTGGAGTGGGTTGCCATTTCCTTCTCCAATGCATGAAAGTGAAAAGTGAAAGTGAAGTCACTCAGTTGTGTCCGACTCTTTGGGACCCCATGGACTGCAGCCTACCAGGCTCCTCCGTCCATGGGATTTTTCAGGCAAGAGTACTGGAGTGGGCTGCCATTGCCTTCTCCCAGGTAGCCTTTGGAACTGATAAAAATACTGATAAAACTCTTAGGGCAGGGAAGAGAGGAAGTCTCTTAGAGAAGAGGGTTGCATAAGAGAAGAACCTGCAGGATTTTTTAAAAAATAAAATATCAATCTAGGCCCCAGTGCACATCAATTGAATCAAAATGTCCACTGGGAGGGCCTGAAAGTTGATATCCTCAACAATTTTCTGCCGGTGATTTCTGGTTTCAAATAGGGATGAGAACCACTGGGAGAGACTAATTCTAAGATTAAAAACCACCTCTCCACCTCCCAGAAGTGGCCACCCCTCAAAGACCACAGTGAGGGGGCGGGTCGACTGGGGCATAGCCAGGGTGATCACGGGGTGAAGGAGGGGGTGTGTGGCGGGGACCATCAAGCAATGTTCAACAAGCTCACACTGGACGCGTGGTCTACACCCGCCCTGAAACTCGTGCCCGGAATGTTCCAGCTGGAGGGAGCGGTCACAGTCCACAAGCCGCATTTTATTAGTAAGCTCAAAAACACACCCAGGAAAGTACTAGGCGGAATCTCAACTAGCAATTTAGAACTAACCCCTTCAGACAAAACAGCCCCAAGAGACAAGAGCCAGAGCACGCCCAAGCTGGGCGTCCAGGGAACGCCCAGGAGGCTCGCAGACCCCTGGGCCGCGTGACGTCAGTGGGTGGGGCCCCGAGAGTACAAGCCCCGCCCCCGGGGCCAGCCCCGCCCCTCGGGCGCGCGCCGGGCCCAAGAGCACCCCTGGGTTGGGTCGCAGCTGCAGCAGGTGGGCTGCCAGCAGGCGAGCGCCTCCGTCGCTCGGTGGGTCCGAGTGATCGCGGGGGAATAGCGGGCGCGTTCCCGCTCATCCCGCCTGCACGCGCCGAGGCGGGCCGCATGACGGCCGGCCGGCTTGCCCGCCCCCGGGCCCCGGGCGCCGGCGCGGTACCCCGCGCACCCTTACTTGGTGTATTCGCGCAGCCCCTTGGCGAACCACGCGGCGCTGCGGTAGAGGAGCATGGCGGGCCGGGCGCAGCACGCAAAGTCCCGCGGCCCCGCGCTCCCGGGCCCCCGCCCCGCCCTTCCGGGCCCGCCAGCGGTTACATCATCGCAGTTATGTAAACGCGACGGCCTCCGGGGCTGGTCCCCACTGGGAATGCGGCCGGGTCTCGGTACGATGCGGAACCCCGCCCCCGACGCCCCAGCCCTGCCCTGCCGCGGCTCTGGAGAGCGCCCCACTCTGCCCTGGGCCTCAGAAGGCAGCGGGGAGGGAGGACAGACCCTGCAGGAGGTCCTCATGGGGGTGGAGGCCGGCGTCAGTACCTGTTGGGGGTTACCCGCCAGCTGAGTATCACTGGGACGCAGAGCTGGCACCTCAACACACCTCCTCGAATCTGATGACCTAGAAAATCGTGTGGACTCAAAACGAGGAGGCTTACTGATACTGAAAAGATGTCTCCATCTGATGGGTTTTAGCCTAAGGGTTACTGAAAAACTAGTATTTTCTAAGTTTCCACCTATCTTATTTCGCGAAATACCCGCAGTAACTCAGCGGAGGGACAGTGCTCACCAGCAGGCGCAGTAAGTCTGTGAAGTGCGCACAGAGACCCGCCTGGGGCAAGGCAGACTGTCTCTCCCTCCTGAGAGGCGAGTCTGTCTCCGAAGTGCAGGCTTTTGCCACAGTTCTGCAACGTCATGTAACGTCAGGAAGGGCCCCTTTATCACTTTCAAATCTTCATACGCCTACCTAATCCCCCGAGGCCAAATAAACACAGTGCAAGTGGAAAGAAAAAAAAATGCATAGTGGCTATGCCAACCCACACACTAGACCAGTCACCCAGCCCACTCTGGGCCCCTGTTATGTAGGAGGCAGGCACCCTTGTCCCCATCTGACCTCCATCTCTAACTCCCAATTAGGAAAGCCTCACTCGGTTAAATTCTGTACTGGTTTACCAGGTTCACCCAGAGACTGAGCTATTCTTACATAAGATGTGCGCAGACCAGCTGGTTTAATGGCCTCATTACCTATGGTAGAGGATATAGGTTCGCTGCCCCCTCCCAAGTGGGCGTGTTTTTAATTCAGGATACCTTTTGAAATACATTTCCCCAGAACAGCTTGCTCCTCTGAACAGGACTGTGAGGTTCCCCTGCACTGCTCGTCTTCTTGCCAGAGCGATGAAAAGGAGTTCAAACAAGTGGCCTTCTGCAAAGCCATCCAGCCTGGTGTGACTTTTCAATGCCAGTCGGGGTGGACCAGGAGAGCATTTTGGACCCCCAGAGTTACACAACTGTGCTTTGTACCCTCGGCTTTGTGGCAGTGATGGAAGAGGTACCAGTCTGTTCAGAAACTCACCACCTCAGGAAATGTGCTTTTGGCTCACAGAGGGGGTGAGAAATTCTTGTGAACCACACGGTGTATTGAGGGCATCAGCAGCACCTTGCTGTAAAAGGGTGGGTGGAAACCGAACTCTCTCAACCTGCCGTGTAAACCCTGGTGGCTGCAGACCTACTTTGACTTAGTTTTCTTATTGGTAGAGTGGGGATGAATATGCTCACGTCATGGGGCTGTTAAGATTACATGCATTTGTAAAGAGCTCAGCAAAATGCCCAGTTATAGTCAAAAAACGTTCATTTCCTGCCCTAAGTTTTCTTCTCATTCTTTCCCTCCTGCATTGCAGGCACCCCGTGTACATTCCATGCACGTTCCGTTAGTGCATGAAGCATGTAATATCTACCCTCAAATCAACAAGTATACACTAGGGACTGCGCTGTAGACAACTCATAGGGAGTTTTAAGAAAAGACAACCCACATCTCAGAAGAGACCTCCATTCTTCCCTGGATGACAAGGAACAAGAATGAAAGGACAGGATGGGATTCGTGGAAAAAGGATCCAGTTTAAGGACTTAGCTGAGCTGGATTTTGGTTCTGTTTTGTCACTGATTCTCAGTGTGGCCCTGGGTAATAGTGATAAAATTTATGGCCACCTGATGGGAACAGCCGACTCATTGGAAAAGACCCTGATGCTGGGAAAGATTGAAGGCAGAAGGAGAAGAGGGAGACAGAGGATGAGATGGCTGGATGCCATCACCAATTCAGTGGAGATGAATCTGGGCAAACTCCAGGGGATGGTGAGGGACAGGGAAGCCTGGCATGCTGCAGTCTGTGGGGTTGCAGAGTCAGACACGACTTGGTGAGTGAACAAGTCCAAACGTCATAGATTATGTCACTTAATCCCTACAATGACCTAGTAAGGTTGCTCTGGCTATCATCTCCATTTTACAGATGAACAAAACTGAGGCTTAGAGGGCAAGCCCCTTGGCTGAGGTCACATTTACTGTGAGGTCACAGTAAATGCATCCTGGAGGCAGGATTTGAGCCAGGCAATGCGATTTCAGAGCCAATGGCCTCTCAGTGGACCATACTCTACGGAGGCAAGTCACTTAACCTTTCTGGGCCTCAGTTTTCTCATCTAAATGAAAAGGACATTAGAGAGATGACATCTGGGGCCCCTTCAAGCTCTGTCTATGACTAATAAGAGAATTACACAAAGACGTTAAATAAGTTAGGCCCAAGGTGCTTTTAAAAGGGCAACATCCAGTGGGTATCTCTGCTTCATTTCAGGTGAGGAGAAAGCCTAGAAGATATCTCTTCTCTGTCTCTAGTTTCAATTTGGTAGTCAAAAGCCACACAAAGAAATCACCCTCCAAAGCCTCCTTCTAATTGATTTAGAGCCCTGAAGCTAATTTTGACCAAACTGGAAGGAGAAGCAGAAGGTGAGGATTGAAAAGTCCACGGCTTTCTGCACCAGAGATATACATGATGGGAGGTCTGCGTGTATACACACACACACACACACACACACACAGAGACACCAGTGTTTGCATCTCTTCCACTGAAACTCGGTACCAGTTTCTCCAACCCAGTTGTCATGGCAACACCAGCTGCCAATGAGATCATGGAAGACAAGGTTATAATGGCAGTGCTGCCTTAATATTTTACCTGGCAAAACCACTTAGATAATAAGATGAATAACCATAAATCATAAATCCATGGGAAGCCCAGGCACTGCTCACTGTATGTGTTTAGGGTGCACTTGGGGGTGGGGAAGAGAAGTGAAAGCAAAGGGAAGGAAACAAAAAGGAAAGAGGGAAAGGCAGGGGGCAGGGGGCGGGGAGGAGGGTCTCTGATGCTGCTCGCTGTTACTCCTCAGTGTCCGGACCTTGTCTGTACATGGATTAAGGAACCGGTCTCTTCTGTATTCATGAGAAGGGATGGGGCCTCCCAGCCTGACTGACTAAAGGCTTACAAGAAACCCGAGGCTGTTTTGGGGGGTTCACACCAAGACAGGAGAGAAGCAGCTCAGGGGTGACATGGCAGACAGCAACCCCCACACTCCAGCACCCAGCAGGGGGCAGGACCCCTCTTAGAACCGCCTTTATCCCAAGCCCCTGGATGCCACCTGCTTTTACAGACATGCTGCCCCCGGGCAACTGTCTGTCGCCCATCTGAACCAACTCCCTGAAGAGTGAGTCCACTGATTTAAGGGTTTTCTTCGTCTCACGGGAACTAATCATGGGGCGACAGGGGGACGCCCTTTGGTAAGAGCTTTGTCAGTGGGGAGGGAGACTCTGCTTACACCAAACACCATTTTGTGCCTTTGAATTTTGTACTGTGTTCACGAATTCCTTATTCAGATCAAAAAACAGGCACTCCCTGGTGGTCTAGGGGCCAAGACTCCATACTCCCAACGCAGGGGGCCGGGGTTTGATCCCTGGATGGGGAACTAGATGCCACACGCTGCAACTAAAGACCCCACAAGCCAAAACTAAGACCTGGTGCAGCCAAATAAATTGATCAAATAACTATTAAAAGGTTTATAACTATAGTGAGGTCTTCCTTCATAGCTCAGTCGGCGAAGAATATGCCTGCAATGCAGGAGACCCAGGTTGGATTCCTGGGTTGGAAAGATCCTCGGGAGAAGGAAATGGCTACCCACTCCAGTATATTTGCCTGGAGAATCCCATGGACAGAGGAGCCCGGAGGGCCACAATCTACAGGATCACAAGAGTCGGACACGGCTTAGCAACTAAACCACCACCAACTATTAAGAAAAACGTATGATGGCCCACCTTCATTCTCCAGCCCTGTCCACCCTCCAAGAACCAAACACATGGATGAGACGGGCTAAGGGCAGGACAGTCGTGACGCCTGGGTCCATCAGTCGCCCTATAAACGAACGAATGAAGGAAGTGATTTCCAGCAGACGTGGCTTATGTTGGTCTGAAACTCTCATACAGTCTGTTTCTAGGGCTGCTTCCTGGCAGGCAGGTTCTGAGTGCCAAAGATTTCTCCAGTGAGGCTCAGGGGCCAGAGCTAAGTGCGCTGATGCTCTAAGGGGTTGTTGTGCCTGGCCCTGACCCATGACTCCCAGGACCAACCAGTTCTCACCGCTGGCTCCAGACAAGGGCCACCAGGGGCAGGGAGAAGGTGGCAGACACACGTGGCAAGAGCTGGGGTCAAAAGTCGGAGTATCTACATTCAGCCCTGATGCCTCTTCAAAGGAGATGCCCCACCTTCCTGAGCCTAAGTCTCCCCCAAACCGCACTCCACCTGCCCAGCTCCTGGGGCGTAGGAATAAGGATGGAATAGAGGACCTTTTCTCTTACTTAATAAGAGCTTATACTCCACGTGCCAGGTACCAAGCACTGTTCTAAGCTCATTTAAAACGAGCAAACTGCGGCACAGAGAATTTCAAGGCATGTCCCTGGCGACACTAGAATCTAGAAAGGACCAGAGCCAGGATTCCCAGATGACAGTCAGGATCTAACCTTTTCTGTAGGGATGCGACAAGTCTCCTGGTGGCTTCCCTTCAGTTTCTTCTTTAAGTCATGTCTGTGGAGCTGGAAGGGCTTCCCCGATGGTCCAGGGGGTAAAAAAATCTGCCTGCAATGCAGGAGACACGGGTTTGGTCCCTGGGTCAGGAAGATCTCCTGGAGAAGGGATAGACTACCCACGGCAGTATCCTTTCCCGGAGGATCCCATGGACAGAGGAGCCGGGTGGGCTACAGTGCATAGGGGGCACAGAGTCAGACACGGCTTAGCACGTGGCGCTGGAACCCTCCCCTACCATCTCCTTCCTCTTTGGGGTTGGTTGATTGGTTCCTATGTTGACTGGGTGGCCTCCACACCCTCCCCCTAAGTTAGAGGCACTTGGAGACCAAAGATGGGTCTCAGTCAAGTAAGACTGAGACTGAGCTTGAGCCTGTGAACACATGTGCCTTCACATAGGCATGGAATGACTAAATGGCCCTGCCCTCGCCAGCTGTTTAATCCTGGGAAGGTTTGAGGAATGCATGCTTTTATTTATGTATTGTTAAATTGTGGTTAAAATATATGTAACATAGAGTGTACCATCTTAATTTTTGTAAGTGTCCAGTTCAGTGGCATTAAGTACGTTCACATTGTTCTACCACCATCGCCACCATCCATCTCCGGAGCCTTTCATCTTGCAAAACTGAAACTCTGTGCCCATTAAACATCAGCTCGGTCTTCTCCCTTCCTCCTAGACCCTGGCAACCACCATTCTGCTTTCTGTCTCTATGAACCTGACTGCTCCAGGGACCTCCCATTGTGTGGAATCGTACAGTATTCGTCCTTTCATGACTGATTTATTTTGCTCAGCATAATGTCATCAATGTTCATTAATGTGGCAAATGTAGACTGTTATTCCTTTTTTAAGACTGAACATCTGTGGTAAAGAATCTGCCTGCCAGTGCTGGAGATGCAGGTTCGATCCCTGGGTCAGGAAGATCCCCTGGAGGAGAAAATGGCAACCCACCTCAGTGTTCTTGCCTGGAAAATCCCATGGATAGAGGAGCGTGGCGGGCTACAATCCACAGGGGTCACTAAGAGTCAGACATGACTTAGCGGCTGAACACACACACACACGCGCGCGTGTACACACACACGCGCGTACACACACACGCACACGCGTGCACACGAGTCCACTGGTATGTATGCGCCACATTTTGTTTATCCATCCATTCATCCCACAAAGGACACTTGTTTCCACCTTTTGACTAGTGTGAATAATGCTGCTGTGAACAGTGGTGTACAAATATCTTTTCAAGACCCTGCTTTCAACTCCCTTGGGTATATAAGCAGAGCTGGAATAGCAGGATCATATGGCATCCTATTTTTAATTTTTTAAGGAAGCTCAGTGCTGCTTTCCATAACAGCTGCACCATTTTCCACGCCCACCAACAGTGCACAAGGGTTCCAATTTCCCTACACCCTTTCCCCCAACACTCGTTATTCTCTGGGTTTTGCTGTTTTATAGTAGCCATCAGAATGGGTATGAGATGCTATCTCTCTGTGGTTAATTGTGGCTTTTGTTACGTATCTTAAAACACATTTTATAATTTCTGAGATATTCAGTCCTGCCTCCACTGTGTATTCATTGCCTAGCACATCTAGTTATCTAATGAATCATATGCACAGTCTCACTCACTATTGGAGGGACAGTTTGCTCCATACGAATGTGGTTTTGTGGCTGTGAATAACACAGAAACAAATCAACTTTTTTTCCTCCCATGATTTTTAACCCACTGCTGGGGGCCACTGAGCTGCCCTCAGGTGGGTCGCATGGTCTTCATCTAACTGGCTCCTCAGTCCTTTCACAGAGGCTTCGGGTTCAGTCAGGTTCATGTGTTTAGCACGAGGAGGGAAATGACAACTGCTTTCTCAAACTGAGCTCTCAGTTGTTCATTTGGCAAAATAAAATGTCAAATTACTAGTGTTTCCATTTCGATGCACAGAAATGATGGCCCCTGCCAGTTACAGAGGACATAACTTTTTAAGTGAGTTTAAAAAGTTTACTGATTTTTTTGAGGCAGATCTCTTTGCATTGATGATGGAAAGAAGGTCATGGTGTATATGGGAAAAAGCAGGTTGCAGAGAGGTATGAAAAATGTGATGGAAACTATATAAAAATCATATATTCATACTTAAATACACATAAACATGTTCTGAAAGGAGACTAAAAAATGAATGCCGGTGACCTTTTTGGGGTCTAGAACTAAGAGTCAGGGTAGGGTTTGAAGTTTTACGCTTTTATACCTTTTGACACTACTTGAATTTTTAGCCGTAAGTGTGTATCACTTCTATAAAGAAAATAAAGTTTTAGAACAGTCATTTTAGGAAAATAAAAGGGCTTATAAAAGGGACTCTGCTGCTGATTTATCTCCTGCCTTCAGCTGTGGAGACACAGCCCTGTCCTGGGTCAGGTTTCCTGGAGGCAGAGCCTGCAGGGGAGCTTCACTTAATGTGATTTATTGAGGGGGGTGGTCTCAGGAGAAACCCAAATGCAGGACAGGAGGGAAGCACAGGAAAAAGGAAGAAGCCCGGAAAGGGTGTGGCTTCTGTGAGGTCTGGCTTCACCCCTTGGGGAGCTCTGGAACATAAATGACACTGGAGTTTGACTGCCCTGAAGCTGGGATGTCCTCCTGTCCCGATCAGTCCTTAGTGATGGATGGTCACCATGTATGCGTGTGCATGTGTGTACCTGTGTGCATGTGCATGGGAGTGTAACTCTTGCACAAGTTGGCTCTACCTAACTGATGGTGGGCTCCAGGAAAGGCTGCAGGTGTGAGCCATTAGCTGCCACACCTGCTGCAGCTGGGGCCGCCCCACTGGGCTGGGATCCCAGAAGCTGAGCCACAGCACCCTGCTCAGTGGACTGGGAAACTGGCTGCTTTATAAACAGACTTATAAACCATAGACTGAGTTGCAAAATGCCTTTGTGTGTGTGTGTGCAGCTATGGAAAAGCACAGGCTACAGGATATTTTAAGGCTGAAATAGTCCTATGAAGAGATAAAGGGTAGAAAAAAAAAATTGGCTTGGAAGAATTCAATCAGACTGCAAGATTTTTGCAATTGTGGGGGGAAGTCATTAGAAGGAGGTCAGCGCTGTCAGCCAGGGACCGAGATGTTCAGGAAGGAGACAGTGAGCAGTCTCTCCTGGGTAGCGATGCTTGGAGGGTGAATTTCATGGACAGTGTACACCTTATCATTGATTATATCTCCCCTGCTGCTTTGGTGGTTAAGTTCAAATCCACACTTGAATCCAGGACTAAGTAACCCAGGAAATAAGTCAACAAATAAAGGCTGGGATGGAGGGGGTGTATTGCAAGGTCCAAAACTTCCTGGGCTGCCTTGGCATCTCTAAGCCTCACAGAGGCCCAGGGTCCTAGCTGTGAGTTCTCTGATTTCACCAGATCTCCCCGCTGCCCAGTGGGGATGGCTCCCCATGCGGCTAGTGCCCCCCATCAGTCAGACTGGTCACACCCCACCCTCTCCTCAAGTTAACAGGCTTTACTTCCCTGCCAGCCAGTGAAATTATTCACACAAACCAATCACATCCTCCTGCGGAACTACAGGCTACCCCACCCTCTTACAGGACTCCTTCCACGCCTGCTTACTTTGTTCCTGTATGCAACCTCCACGTGGCACCGCATGGCACGCCATGGCCTCCTCCCCGGGCTGTGAGTATATGTGATCAGAAAAGGCTGTCAGTCTCATCTGCTCAACGACAGCTGCTCTATGCTTGGCCACCTTAGTCAGGGTAAGGGACCCCTTTCTCACCAATGGAAGGAAGAGGAAGCGATCAGAAGAGAGGGATTTAAGAGACTTTTCAGGAGCCTGATGAAATCTGTGAACCTCACTGCCACACTTGGTATGTACAAATCGGCAGAAAGTCCCAGCTGCCTTTTCTTTGCCTATGAAGTGTAAGTACACTTCCATACAATGCAGTCAGAAGGTTTTAAACTTTCAAAGTTAACTGATTTAAGAAACTGTTCCAGGGAAAACAATAGACGATTGTATTTGAAAACACTCACCACCTGAATGTAAGCTGGGGCAGCCACTACGGAAGACATATGGAGGTTCCTCAAAAAACTAAAAATAGAGCTGCCATGTAATCCAGCAATCCCATTTCTGGGCATGTATCTGGACAAAAATATAAATTAAAAAGATACAGGCACCTCTATGTTCATGGAAGCACTGTTAACAACAACCAAGACAAGGAACCGACTAAATGTCCATCAACAGATGTGATATGTGTACACAATGGAATACTACTCAGCCGTATGAAAGAATGAAATAATGCAATTGCAGAAACATGAATGGAACTAGACATCATACCAAGTGAAGTAAACCACACAGAGAAAGACAAATATCGTAGGGTATCACCTACAGGTGGAATCTAAAATATGACACAAATGAGCTTTTATGAGATGGAAAACAGACTCACAGACAAAGAGAGCAGACTTGTGGTTGCCAAGGGGGAGGGGCTGGGAGAGGAACGGACTGAGGATTTGGGGTTAACAGATGAAAACCCTTATATACAGAATGCATAAACAACAAGGAACTACTGTATAGCACAGGGAACTGTATTCAATATCCTGTGATAAACCATAGTGGAAAAGTATAAAAAAGAATATATGAATGTATAACAGAATCACTTTGCTGCAGAGCAGAAATTAACATTGTAAATCGACTATACTCTAATTTAAAATATTGGAATATATGTTAAATATACTCCTATTTCCACCTCCTATTTCCCTTTTGTTAAACAGCAAAATACTGTCTCCCAAGATAGTCAAGATAACTCGGCTACTATGATACCAGCTGACCTGAAAACAGAATACTGAAATTCAGTCTCCAAGAAAGATGTGTTTTCTTCTTACTTTCATAATCATGAAAAGAAAAATGACCACTAGAATCAATAAGAATTTTCTGTCAATTCAGTTTCCTAGAATCTCCACTACAGACCCCTCCATCTGCTTGAGGATTATGAGTTCTGTGGAGCAAAATCTGCCTACGACAGGCCACTGATGGTCGCTGTCTTCCGAGTGCAAAGTCTGCACCCGTGGTGATCCCACTGGTTTAAGAACAAACGGAGTGCCAGGGCCTGGAGGATTCTCTCCCCGGGGGCACTCAGGGGAGGCGCCGAGGAACAAACTGTCCCAAGTTCATTTCTTCACCATGAAGATGCCCACAAGGAAACTGAAGCACAAGATACAGTTACCCAGAAACGGAAGTTACTGGCTACTTCGCTTCATCTCGCGCTAAACCGGGTAGAAATGACGTGAAATACTGAAAGTAACGTCTTACTGCCTTCGTGGTCACTGCCAGCCTGGGGCTGTTCTGGGTCAGTGTGTGCCTCTTACGTGGCCTGGGGGCACACATGTGGTACTCTAACCCACAGAATCAGGATCAGAGGGGTCCCACACATGACAAGAGCTGTGGGCTGTGAGTCTGCCTCTTGAACAAACCCATGGCTAGTTCTGATGTTCGCTGAGGTCTGAGACCCACCAGTGTGGCTGACCTTAATGGAATAATCGCATTTTACTGTGTCCAGCTGCCATCTCGATAGATTCAGGCAAGGAGTAGGATCAAGATTTTTTTTTTTCAATGTAGCAAAAAGAATTAAGTGATTTCAGGGTATACTTTGTTTTTACTGCAGACTTTTCTCAGAAGAGAAAGTCTGATTATCCCTCCTTGCCATGTGGATCTCTTCTTTGAGTTTTCATAACATCCAGAAAGTTCAGCTGTTACTGTGTTCATTTCCCCAGAATACCATTGCCTTAGAATGCTCAGCAGGGATGCATGGCCGTGTTCTGGGTCAGCCTTGGCGTTTCAGTATATATGAATACCTACACTTCATATATATGTGTGTGCATGCTAAATCGCTCAGTCGTGTCTGACTCCTTGCAACCCCATGGACTGTAGCCCACCAGGCTCCTCTGTCCATGGGATTCTCCAGGCAAGAATACTGGAGTGGGTTGCCATGCCCTCCTCCAGCAATCCTGACCCAGGGATCGAACCCGTATCTCCTGTGGCTCCTTCATCGCAGGAGGATTCTTTACTGCTGAGCCACCAGGAAGCCCATAGGTATATATACTTCAGTACATAGGTATAGATACTTAAGGTATAAGCAGTGTATTAATAGAATGTCCGCCCTCTAGGCCTTACTAGCCATCACTACTGTGAGCTTGCCATGCTCTTCTTCTATCAAGAGCCCAGATGAGGGAAATGGTACTAACGGAATCAGTTCAAGGGCCTGCCATCACTTCCTACACAGTGTGGACATCGTCTCTGGATTAAGCCAGACTTTCAGAGAACCACAGTTGTGGACCAGTTGCCTTGGCTGTGAACTTCTTTCCTGAAATGTGTCATAACCATCATCACCATGCCTTGAGTGAAGTGAAAGGGTTAGTCACTCAGTCCAGCTCTTTGCAACCCCGTGAAAAGCAGCCTGCCAGGCTCCTCTGTCCATGGCATTCTCCAGACAAGAATCCTGGACTGGGTAGCCATCCCCTTCTCTGGGGGATCTTCTTGTCTCAGGGTTCTTTACCGTCTGAGCCACCAGGGAAGCCCTCACCATCCCTTGAGGGAGGCCCTAATACATCACCAGTCAAAGCCTGCTGGTGTGTGGGTGAGCGCATCACTGAGTCACCCAGGGTCCCTTCCATGCATTCATGCACAGGAGTTCTCTGAGATTCGTTTCAGAGCAACTGTCTGGGTCCCTCAGCCATGGAACATCTTGCCTGCTCACAGGCCCTCTCAGGCACCCAGCACAGAGACAGCAATGTGGAGACACAACGGAAATGGCATGGGCACCACAGATGAGGGCAGGAATTGCAAGCTGCAAACCCTCTGATCTTCCTCTGTGACTGGAAAAGAAAGTTAGAAAATACCCAGGACTGGGGCGGAATAAAGGCTCTCCCTTCTTTGCCCAGCAGAGGGCGCAGCTAGCACCCTCTTCTTAACCTGGGAGGAAACCAGGACCAAATGTGATTCCAGGAGACAAATGCCCCCAAACTCAATGAGGGTGCTCCATGGGACTCATGGGTCCTTTTCTCTTCAAGTCATGGAGAGGAATGAGCCCCTCTTTATTTGAGCTGACATTTATGAAAAAGGGAGGTGTCCCACACTGGTGGCCACTCAGGAATGGGTTTGATTATAAAGTGTGCACACACACAGCAGCCCAGCTCCACGTAAAAATAGACAAAGGCTGTGACACATGACAGAATCTTCATCTAGAATTCTAGAGCACAGGGGCTCCCCTACCCCAGGGGTGACACCCTGACATGGTACCACAGCTCCCAGGAACCTCATCTCAAAACAGTGTCAAGAGGGTACGATAGCAGTGGCTGTTCAGTATCATCGTGGACTTCCAAACAAATGGATTTACAGAAGACTTCCAAACCCTAGCCTGGCATTAAGTAGATTTGCTACTGTGTAGTATTAAAACTCCGGAGAAGGCAATGGCAACCCACTCCAGTACTCTTGCCTGGAAAATCCCATGGATGGAGGAGCCTGGTAGGCTGCAGTCCATGGGGTCGCTAAGAGTCGGGCACGACTGAGCGGCTTAACTTTCACTTTTCACTTTCATGCATTGGAGAAGGAAATGGCAGCCCACTCCAGTGCTCTTGCCTGGAGAATCCCAGGGACGGCGGAGCCTGGTGGGCTGCCGTCTATGGGGTTGCACAGAGTCGGACACGGCGGAAGCGACTTAGCAGCAGCAGTATTAAAACTCAGAGACCAAAAACATCTACATTAGTGAAACTGCATGCAACCCAGCCAAAAACCACACACCACTGCTTTATGCCATCAGCAAATCAGAGAAGTGCGCAGATAACCAGGAGCTTTCCAGGTAGCACTAGTAGTAAAGAACCCACCTGCCAATGCAGGTTAGACGTAAGATACATGGATTCGATCCCTGGGTCGAGAAGATCCCCTGGAGGAGGGCCTGGCAACCCACTCCAGTTTTATTGCCTGGAGAATCCCATGGACAGAGGAGCCTGGTGGGCTGCAGGCAGGCAACACGACTGGAGTGACTTAGTACACACACACAGATAACCAGGGGAAGAAGCAGACTCAAGGCCCAGCGACGGACCTGCAGGAACAGAGAAAACGCTGAGAAGGGGATGCTCTGTCTGCCACGCCCAGCTAGCAGTCCAGACCACTGCTGAGCCGGAATCCACTTCTTTGACCTTGGCAGCTTTTACAGCTGTCTTTGGGATGCTGTGCACCCCCCACCCCCACCCGACAGAGCAAACCCAGCTGATCTGGGGTTAAGAGAGAAGCTCCTAACGTTCCCCAAAGGCAGCCAGACTCATTAAGTAAGAGCACTCTTCTTCTCATAGCAAAAGCCACCATAGCAAGGAGAGATAAAATGTGTCTTGTTTGAAAGTCCGTGCTCTTTCTGTAACTTCAAGGTGCCCGTGGCTGAATAACAGCCCAGCAGGAGCGGCAGTAACAGCAACCCTCGCTCTCTTCACAGCCCCTGGAGCTGCAACTGTGATTTGAAAAGGTCTCCCATTCTTTACCTTATCCCCTCCAAAAAAAAAAACCCACAAAACCTTTGAAAACTCTTATGAGTGCAAAATCCTCACTCTGAAAAGAGCAACAGTGCCTTTCCCAGACCCAGGCTGGCAAGCATTTCTTGAGTCTGCTAGGATACTCAGCATTTTGCTGGTAAGACCTTTGCAGGCATTGAAGAAACCAGCAAACTCTCCCAGCGGCTTGCCCTCATGGACTCTCAGATGTGCCCAGGTCCTGTGCACTCACTTTGCATGACCCCCGAGTAACACCACCCACCTACAGGCCGACAGCATGACCCCCGAGTAACACCACCCACCGACAGGCCGACAGCATGACCCCCGAGCAACACCACCCACTGACAGGCCAATGGCATGACCCCCGAGTAACACCACCCACCGACAGGC